>NC_040042.1:45853632-46113984 GCF_003713205.1 Coffea eugenioides | reverse complement strand
AAGACCACTGCTCCTTGCAGCTGGTCAAACAACTCGTCGATGTGGGGCAGTGGATACTTATTCTTGATCGTAACGGTGTTCAGCCCCCTATAGTCAATACACATCCTCAACGTGCCGTCCTTCTTCTTTACAAATAAGACCGGAGCTCCCCAAGGAGACTCACTCTCGTGAATGAATCCCCGCTCCAAAAGGTCTTGCAGTTGCAACTTAAGCTCCTTAAGTTCTGCAGGCGCCATTCGGTAAGGGGTTTTCGAGATAGGTGCGGTTCCAGGTAAAAGATCTATTCGGAATTCTATCTCTCTTTCCGGAGGTAAGGCCACTAACTCATCAGGAAACACATCCGGAAATTCCCTCACTACGGCCACGTCTTCCACTTTTAACTTATCCGTAGGGGTATTAATTAGAAAGGCCAAATATCCTTGCGCCCCTCTACTTATCAGTTTCCTAGCTCGAATGCCCGAAATGAGAGCAGATGAGGCTAACCTACCTCTTATATCTAACCTTAAGGTTGCCTCGCCAGGAATGCGAAATTCAACTATTTTCGTTTTACAATCCAGTTGGGCGTTATATTTGGCTAACCAGTCCATACCCAAAATCACGTCGTACCCCTTAATGGACAAGCTAATCAGGTCTCCTAGAAATCTCCTCTCTCCTACCCATACATCACAATCCTTATAAATCATACTAGTCACCAAACGTTGATTCCCCGTAGGTGTACTAACCTCTAAGGCATATGGTAAGCTAGCAGGTTTTATATCGATGCCACACATGAAATCAGGGTTAACAAACGAATGAGTGGCACCAGGATCAATTAAAACTTTGGCAAAGCGGTGGAAAATAGGGATCGTACCTTCCACCACCTCGGAAGAATCTGGAACCTGATGGGGCTCTAAGGAATAAACCCTAGCTGGCACCTTCGGTTTGGATCCGTCTCCCTTGGCTGGTCCAGTATTAGTCCTCGGCGGTAGCTGACTTCCCTTTCCGTCTTGTTTCAGGACCGGACATGTAGCCAGCTGATGGTTCGCACTTCCACACCGCAGACATTTCCCCTGTTTCCTCCAGCAGTTGTCTTCGGTGTGGTTCAACTTTCCACAGTGCCCACAGGGACCGCGAGGTGCCGAAGCCGAGCCACTCTGGGTGTTTCCCCTTTGTCCTCGCCCAGCTTGGCCGCCCCTGAACGGAGTCCCTCTGCCTGATCCCGATTGTCGACCACCTCCTGATCCTCGTCCAAACTTCGAGGGAGTACTCTTCTCACTTTGTCCAGATGTACTCCCAGGAAAACCACGCTTCTTGGCCTGGAAGTTTCGGACCTGAAACCGTGCACTCTCAACCCGCTGGGCTTTTTCCATTGCCTCGCTAAACGTGGTGATTTGAGCCGCCACGAGATCTTTCTGGATTTCAACGTTCAAACCCTGAATAAAGCGCCTCACCCGACGTTGCTCGGTCATGATTAGTTCAGGCGCGAATTTGGACAGGCGGGTAAACTGGCTCTCGTACTCCGCCACAGTCTGAGCCCCTTGCCGGAGCCGGATAAACTCGTCCTCCTTCCTCTCCTGGACTAGAGGAGGGAAAAACTTAGCATTAAATTCTCGGATGAAGTTCACCCAAGTCCTCTGTGTCTGCTCCCGCTCCCATTTCTGCCTGATGACGTTCCACCAGGAACGGGCAGCCCCTTCAAGTTGAAACACGGCAAAAGTGACCTGCCGTTCGTCCGGGTAGTGTAGGGCCGCGAATATATCAACCATTTTCTCAAGCCACTTCTCGGCCACGTCAGGGTCGGGTCCCCCAACAAACTTTGGCGGAGAGAACTTTTGGAAACGTTCTAGTGCTCTATCTTCGCTCTCATTATGATGGCCAGGGTTTCCGGGGTTTCCAGGGTTAGGGTTTGGGTTTTGGCCCTGTTGTTGCACTACTTGTGCAAGTAGGTTGGTCATTTGCTGCATAGCAGCAGCGATTTGAGCATTGGGGTCTATTTGGGGTTCAGGAATTGGGCCAGTAGAAGCTTCCCCAGTTTCCCTAACCGGTGTGGGTTGCCTAATACCGCGCCCACGTCCCCGACCACTTCGTGTTCCTTCCATAAGGTATACTTGGTCTAGGCAAGATTACTAAACCAAAGCAGTAACAAAGCATGTAAGTAACAAATAAACTTTCACTTAACACATAGCGATGCATTTCAAACAAGATCACAAGCACACATATATACAAGCCAAACATATATACAAGCAGTCAGTCAAGTACGGCCAAAGCACGTAAAAAAAAAATCCACCTAAGGATAGGCCTACCAAAAGAGATTTACACTTAGCTAACTCTACATCCAAAACGGTTAGCCAAGGCTCTATCCCTATCCCTATGTACATTCAAAAACCACCACTATCCAAAAGGCCTAACAGTCAGGGCCTAGTCAGTCGCTGGGGTCTGGGACCCAGGCGATGGGGTAGACTCCTCCCCAAAGTCGGCCTCCGCACACGAAGCCTCATCACTACATTCTTCCAGGCCGTCGTCACACAAATTAAGGATCGCCTCAGCGCGACCCCGGACCTTGCGAGCTCGCTTCAGCTCTCGCTCTCGTGCCTCCTTTAATTGAGCACAAAGGTCGTCCACTCGATCCTCAGCCTCAAGCACGTCGTATTCTAACTCTTTTATACGCGCCGCTTGCTTATCCTTGGTCGCCCTATCTTGAATAGCATCGACCTCCAGTCGAGCATTCTCTCTTGCCAACCCCTTGCGCTCTTTATCCAACGCGAACACGAGAGTGTTCGGATAAGCATATCTCTCTTTACACGGGCACCGTCGAAGACGGTTCGACGGGCTCCAACGAATGACGGCCCCTCCCGGCCGTATCTGATAGGGAATCACGGGAAGTACTCTACGAGGTCTAGCCCCCGAAGGACTAGCACTAGTGTCACCCTGCTCGGCCATCCTACATCACAAGAACATGTAGTTATCAAAATAAGCTTAAGGCCAAAAGCAACAATCCGTAAGTCAAACAATCCGATAACACCCAGGCTAATTCAAACCTAGGCTCTGATACCACCTGTGACAGCCCCACCTTCCCCTAAGGCGAACCAAAGGGGTTAGCGGACTGCCTGCCCAGCTCTCGCCAGGACTACGGTACAGTTAACGTCGTTCTATAACGTTCCGGAACATACCATTGCGCGCAAACAAGTCAGAAAACACAAAATAAAAAAAACGAAAATTTAAAACCGAAATGAATAGTGCTGGATACGCCAGAATCCGGCCGGAATCTGGCCGGATTAGCGGCCGGATTCTTGGCCGGATACTGTCCAGTGAGCAACTCGGATTTTTTTCAAAAGTTCCACCCAATCCTGCCGGCAATCCGGCCAAGATTCCGGCCGGATTGTCTGGCCGGATACCGGCCAGTGAGCAACTGGCCGGGTTTCCAATTTTACTCAGGCAATCCGACCTTCAATCCGGCCAGTTTCTGGCCGGATTCCTGGCCGGATTCAGGCCAGTGAGCTTTTGCCAAATTTTTTCTCTTTTGCCGTTTGAAAGCCGATTCGCTCCGAAGTTCATCCAAACATCAATTCAACATATAAACATATATATACAATGGAAATCATCATTTACATCCATAATGGCATGCCAACCATTCATTAAGGAGTACACATTCGATTTGCCTATCAAAAGGAAATGAACCCGTTACATTAGGGTTTCACTTCGAGAGCGATACAAAAGACATGTACAAGCTCAGTATGGCAATTGACTATCCAGTCCATTTTCAAAAGCATTTATATTCCTGTAAGGAAAACAAATAACACGGAATGAGCCAAGGCCCAGTGGTATACCACCCAATAAGCAATCAAAGTCATATAAGACTGAACCTTCATTTAAAGTGCACAAATAAGCAATGAAGCAAAATGGTAAAAGGATACGGTCGGCTCTCAAGAGCCCATTTCCACGCTTGCAATCTTGAACCAATCTCATTGACTCTCCGTCAATGTTAAAATACCAAACCGTAGACAACTCTTTACTTCCATTCCTTCCACCCAACATACCCCAACCGGGCCCGCACTCCATTTCAGTAGCTTTTGGTAATACTCGAGTTTACCGGAACCAAGGGTCTCATACCACAAGGTTCCCCAGTACAGTCCCCGTGGCAATTCAATCTTCACGACCAAGCCCTCGCCGGCTCGATCCAATTGACTACCAAACGGTGTTGAGCTCAGTAATGCAGTATGGCCGTTGGACATCGTCCAAACGACATCAATTCGGTTTCCATGAAATGGAATTTACCAACCAATATATCAAGTCCAGTAATGCAATAAAACGGTAACCAATCAGTGACAATAACAAAAGAGGTGAGGGCGGTCAAGTACACCCTCACCTTGATCAATTTCAATATCCAAGTAGGCCATTAAGGCATCACATAACATTTAACAAAGCCACATAGTAATCCATCAAGTGAGTAGTATACTCACCAAGTGAGAAAATGGTGTTTCATACACCGTGATCACCAAGACGCCGTGAGCTACCGTCACGCCCTAGAATCACACAACAAATGCAATGAGACTCGAGAACGAGTCATCAAACAATGCTAAACACAACCCCAATAGGGTTTCACATGCATAAGTAGGCATGATAGCAAACCAGAAATTAATATATGGCCTTAACTTAAGCCTCGATAGAAAAACCGTGTTTGAGCTTAGAATGCGGTAATGGCGTCAATTTCACTACGGTTATCGGTTGGGGGTGTAAGACCCACCATTTCGAAGCTATGAAACAGGGCTACAACAATGTAGAAGGGCACTCAATCTAGTTCCTAGCTTAACTAGGTCAAAATTGCAAAATACTAAACCAGAATTACCAAAACAGGTTTGCAAAACACAGAAAACTGTAATCGGTATATCTCAGTCCATACAAGTCCAAATACCGAAATTCCAAAGGCATACGTTAGCTAAGACATTCAGCTACAGTTCATCAGAAGACATCAACTTCAAAATCCAAACCAAAACCAGTCAAAATGGCCAATCACTATCGCAGTTTTCGCATTCTGTCCAAAGCAGAACAGCTACAGTAATTTCGTCATAACTCATTCTACATTAATCCAAATGACCTGAAATTTTACAGGCATCTCCATCACATCAATACCTACAACTTTCATGTTTTGAGCAAAGTCTAATTCGGCCTCTAACCTAGTGATCTAAAACCGGACAGAATTGGGGATTTTCAAACCCTAACTTTCCAATTTTCCATCCAAATCCAAAATTAGTTGCATATAACCACATTTCACATCCACTAGAGCCATAATAGTCCATTGCCAATCATCACAAACAACCACACCATCATAATCCAATTAAACCAGAAAAATTCCCAATAAATGAAAAACTTCACCAAAACAAGCCAAATCAAGGGGTAAATCACATATTCCTTCACTCATGCCCCCATTAAGCACAAAATAAGCATTATTAGAGGTAGTAAGGGGTTCAAGCAACACTTACCAAGAAATCAAGAGAGAGGAAGATGTTGGCCACCTTAGAGCTTCAAACAAAGTTCACCAAACAACTTACTATCACTAGAAGATAAGGTTTTATGGAGTGAAATCTTGTTTATGGCTTGATTGAGATGATTTACTAGTAGAAAACTTGAAGATTGAAGAAGTTCTCCTTCTTGTAAGAGAGTGAGAGAGAGCCGGCCAAAGAGAAAGAAAAATGAGGAAATTTTATGAATTTTGAGATATTTAAACCTTGGGTCAAAAAGTCAAGAAATTGAATAGTAATTCTTAAGGTTCAACCAATGAGGAGGTGACACTTGTCACCTTATTAAATGCCTTCCTATCTTTCTTTTCTCTCTCACATCAATCACATCACCCATTCTACTTATCACTTAACACCCGATAAAATTTTCACAGTATCCGAAACTTAACCTTATTGGCCGAATTTTTTCGAACTTTTCGCACTAGTGGGTCCCACGTCCACTATTCACTCTTAATTTTCTAAAAATTCTCCAATGCTAGAAAAAACAGCTTAAAACTATAATTGCTCATAAAATCCACTAAGAAAAGATTTCTAAGCCAGAAAATGCAGAAAACATGCAATTAAGGGAAAATAAACCCTAGGAAAATATTAGGGTTTTACGGGTTCTCACAGCAATGGTTTATTAGTGACTTGTGTTGGCTTAAGAGGTGATTTTATGGAAGATTTCTTGGATTAAAGTGAAGTTAGTTAAATTTCTATTTTTTTTTGGGATTTTTCTGTTTTCCTATGATGGATATGGTTAGCCTTGAATTGATGGTTCTAAATGGTGTTAAATAGCTCTCTTGTGCGTTAATTGCTGTTATTTGCGGAAAATTTCAGTTTTGTGCGGAAATACCAGGTTTAGGGTTTACATTTGCCCTGTTTTGGCCGGATTTATTTGGGCATGTTAGAGGCCGAATCAGGCTTAGGTTAAAATATGAAAGTTATAGAAAATGGTGTTATCTAGTTGTCTGAAAAATTTCTGTTCAATCTGAGCGCTGTATCACGTGAAATGATCGAAATACACTTGACTGTCCATGAACCCTGTTTCGCGCCCAGATTTCTGTTTTCGTGGAAACCTCTTTTTTTGACCCTGAAAATGCATGATTTAGCTTTGGAGGTCTTCATAAGAAATGTAGGGTTATGTCTTGGCTTCGAAACTCCATAAGATTCATTTCAATCCGATAAGTGTAACTTCAGTTATAGATATTGTGCCTAAAGGTGTATTTGATAGTCTATGATGTGTATGTGGTTGATTTGAGATGAAATGGTGTTGCTTGTAGGATGGAAAAGTAAGGAAATTAAGGGGATATGCTGTCCGATCTTTGAAAGCATTTGATTACTTTGAGTTTGAGTTGAAGGGCTTGGATTTGGCCAAGGCAATGATATATGATGGATGGTTCCTAAGCCGTGGAGGTGAGTGACCCCAAACTGTTTCCAAAGCTACTTATGAATTGTTTCTTGCATTATTTACTCGATTGCATATCATGTGTGCTTGCATATGAGTTCATGACATGATTTGGCTTAAATGAGTTCTTGGGAAGTCTTGGGCTTAGAACCAACGTCTCCATCACGGTTTACTGTTTATCTAGAGCAAATGGATCCCTATTCCAGTTTCACTGTTTATAGTTAACTGATCAACTTGAGCGTTAGCCGTCTAAGTACCATGATTTCACTGGCTCACGAGAGCAATAAACGTACATTTGATTACTGATTCATGACATCATTGAAATGAACTATTGTGAAACTGATTTTGACTGGTTACTCGCTGAGCTTCTAGCTCACCCCAGAAATGTTTTATTCCCCTCCATAGGGCTCGAGGCAAAGGAAGTGCTTGTAGTACTTATTCATGTGGCTGGATGGATAATCTCCTGTATAGTTTGAGTTTTAGATTTCTCTTGTGTAATAGTTGGGTTTGTATGAATGTTTGGACTTGAATGGATGTACGTGTACATTCCACGCTTGGGAATTAGTTTCATCTGCGTTTGTGATATGTAATTCTTGGAGAATTTGATGTAAATTTGAGATATATCTTGTAATTTAATTGAGGACTGTAGTGAACGACTGAGTCCCGGCGAGAGTTGGGCAGGCGGCCCGCCGAACCCTTTGGTTCGCCTTAGGGTGAGGTGGGGCTGTCACAGGTGGTATCAGAGCTTAGGCTTCAGATCTCTGTAGTGTATCCTAGGCTTAAAGTTTAGGATGCCGGACTGTGGGTCGGGTTTGACATATCAGTGATTTCTTGTAGGAATGAAAATCTGACAAGTAGGATTAGAGTAACTCTTCGTGCTTGCTTGGAAATGCTTGTTTGACTTTTGAGGGATATCTTGACTTGATTAGTATGAGTTGGAATGTCGAGGACGACTTTCTTTTAAGGGGGGGGGAGTCTGTGACGCCCGAAAGAAAAGAAAAGGAAAAATTTATTTATTTATTTATTAATTTTTCCGCGTGCATTTTTCTTACTTTATTTTATTATCAAAATTTTCCGGAGACTTTTATAAATGAATATAGTTTTCCAATCATTTCTCTAGTATAAATTAGTTCATGAGAAATAAATAGTGTATATTCGACGTGGGACCTGCTAGTGGCGTTAAGTTCGATAAATTCGACCAATTAGGTTATGTTTTGTATACCGGGATTAATATACTAGGTGTTAAGAGATAATTAGAGGTTACCCATATGGATGGGTGTTGGAGAGACAAAAGGATAGCTATGCATTAAAGAGGTGACAAGTGTCACTTTGTGATTCAAGTTGGACTTTTGACCATCTTACCTCAACTTTACTAAAACCAAAATTTGACGAAAAATCAAGCCATTTTCTCCTTCTTATGGCAGAAACTTTGAGAGCAAGAGAGAGAGAAAAATCTTCATCTTTCACTCCAATTTCTTACTCCAATCTTGAGTTCTATCCGATAGAATTGCAAATTACTCCATAAAAATTGTTTACTAAGGAGATTCCAAGGTGTTTGTGGTGCTAATTTGGGAAGAAGAACTCTAAGCCATCACCTTTCTTGAGATTTCAAGGTATCATGTCTAGCAATCCATTCTTTGTTCTTAGCAATGGTTTATTAGTGACTTGTGTTGGCTTAAGAGGTGATTTTATGGAAGATTTCTTGGATTAAAGTGAAGTTAGTTAAATTTCTATTTTTTTTGGGATTTTTCTGTTTTGCTATGATGGATATGGTTAGCCTTGAATTGATGGTTTTAAGTGGTGTTAAATAGCTCTCTTGTGCGTTAATTGCGGTTATTTGCGGAAAATTTCAGTTTTGTGCGGAAATTCCAGGTTTAGGGTTTACATTTGCCCTGTTCTGGGCGCAATTATTTTGGCATGTTAGAGGCTGAATCAGGCTTAGGTTAAAACATGAAAGTTGTAGAAAATGGTGTTAAGTAGTTGGTTGAAATATTTTAGCTCAATCTGAGTACTGTATCCTGTGAAATGACCGAAATACCCTTGACTATCCATGAACCCTGTTTCACGCCCAGATTTCTGTTTTCGTGGAAACTTCTTTTTTTGACCCTGAAAATGCACGATTTGGCTTTGGAGGTCTTCATAAGAAATGTAGGGTTATGTCTTGGCTTCGAAACGCCATAAGATTCAATTCAATTCGATAAGTGTAGCTTCAGTTATGGATATTGTGCCGAAAGGTGTATTTGATAGTCTATGATGTGTATGTGGTTGATTTGAGATGAAATGGTGTTGCTTGTAGGATGGAAAAGTAAGGAAATTAAGGGGATATGCTGTCCGAACATTGAAAGCATTTGATTGCTTTGAGTTTGAGTTGAAGGGCTTGGATTTGGGCAAGACAATGACATATGATGGATGGTTCCTAAGCCGTGGAGGTGAGTGACCCCAAACTGTTTCCAAAGCTACTTATGAATTGTTTCTTGCATTATTTACTCGATTGCATATCATGTGTGTAAGGTCCAAAGACAACCTAAGAGGGGGGGTGAATTAGGTTGATTAAAATCTTAATCAAATTTATGCAATTTTTTTTGCTTAATAAAAATTTACCTTCTTTTCTAGAAATGATCAATCAAATAGATTAGAAGAAGAGAGCAATATTGATTCGAAAAACAAGTATAGATAAGCAATGAGAATTTTATTAAACAAAAAGGAATAAGATAGAATATCAAACCGATTGTCTACCAAGCTTTCCTCAAACTTGAAGACCAATCACTAGGTTGAGCAACTTCTCTTTGATGAAAGATGATCAACTAGATGTACAATGGAGGGAGTGTGACGCCCCCACTTCTCCCAAGGGCGAACCCAAGGGTATCTGCGGAACGCCTGCCTAGCTCTCGCCAGGACTCGAGACAAATCAATTCAAACTTAACAATATATAACAATTTATACCAGTCTAATAAGGAAAAATCGCTTCCATAAACGAATATCCAAGTCTTGTACCACGTGTTCAAAATACATCCGTTATCCAATTCTTACGTCAGGATCCAAAAGATACATCAATTCTCAAATATATACAATAGCCAAAATGTCTAGTCAATTACAATTGAAACCCTAATACAAAAGTACATCCAAAGGGTTCCAACGAGTTTCACTCCATCCATTCCTGTTAAGGAAAACAAATCTACGGGGTGAGCGAAACGCTCGTGAGGCCAAGAAAACACACATGCAAGCACGTTGTCCAAATAACAATCCCAATATTCAAGTAATTTACAATTCGAGCGAGAAAAGAATAAACAGAAACAATTCAAGGATATAGGAGCTCTCAGGAGCTATTTTCCTCTTGCTTCGCCACGGCTCGATCCGATACCCCCTCGTGATGACACTCCGTTATCCTGGTGGGTATTTTATCCGTAGAAACTTCACTTATTACTTCCTCCGACCAACATTCCACCCTCTCGGATCCGAAACCAAACACGCACGAAAAAGGCGATACTCGTCGAGTATGCCACACGAGATCTCAAGAGATCAAGTTTTGATTTTTGAACACGCACGGAAAGGGCGATACTCCATGAGTATGCCGAACAAGATCTCAAAAGATCAAGTTGTGTTTTGTTATTCTCTTGGTTTATCAAACTTCTCGACCAAGCCCATGCCGGCTCGAGTTGTAAGATTGGTTAAGAGAATTGGGCGTCCCCATAAGTCGAGGAGGTTCACTCCACCCGACAACAAGACACGCACGACATACACGACATGCATGGCAACACGACACGCACACGAAAACGGGTATATTTTAGTCGACGAGATTCACTCAATCGACTTTGAAACCAAGTTAATACAAGTAAAGTTCAAGTAAAGGAGAGCGAGTGCGATAAAGTACACACTCGTCTCATCAAGTGATATTCACGTATATAAGCAGGTAAATCAAGTAAACACGATAAGTCATGCACTTGACACTCACCAATTCAAAAGTAATTGAGCGAGAAAATCTTTAGTTGTCCCCTCCGGGATTCTTTTCAAGACTCGCTTGAGCACCTGAAGCAATTAACAAGTATTTTTCACTCACAATCACGTATTAATCAAGAAAGGAGTTACGCTTATTTGGACTAGTCAATACCTCAAACCAAGAACCTTAGCCACTCAAAATAAAGGTTCAAAAGTGAGGTTTTATTAATACAAGAAAAACTGATTTCCTTCATGAAATCAAGTTTAAAGCGATCAATTATCATCAAGAAGGAGTAACAAGTTTTCAAATTTTCATTTTCTAAGAAATCAGCAAATTTCAGCTTTGCGCGTCAAATTTAGAAAAATCAGATCTTGCACTCAGTAGGTCCAAAATTATAAAACTTGGTACCGTTGGAAACCTCTTAGAAAGTAATAAAAGTTCTTAAAAGACACTTTTCCATGAATCTAAGTGGAAGGTATTCAAAAATGAGCTTGAAGGTACAGGTTCGGCGTACAAGGCAGAATTAAGTTGGATTTCGGCCAACTTTGGAAATTCGGCACGATTCACATGTTGCAAACCGGCCTCTGAAATTTACAGCTCAATTAGTGTTACAAGTGAGGTTTATAACAAAACAAGCGGATCAAGAATCGGAGTTTCGAGCACCGAGATACGGTAGCTCAAAGTTGAGGAAGATTAAAGACTGAAGAAGAATTTCCAGTTTTGAACCTCCAACACTAGCAATTTAATTCGGTATCGAAACGAACTTGAATTGGTGCCAAAATTGGCAGTATTTTACTCCTATATGCAAGGTATTCCTCTATCAAATTTCAGGGAAAAATACCCTCGGGAAGGTAGTTAATTAGTCAACCAAAGTTCAGGAAAAATTCTAAGGCAATCTGCCTTGTGACTTTCATTTCACAATTTCAAATCCTTTAACCAAGAAAACTATCCGAACATGGTTCATTTGTGAAACAAAGGTCTAAGACTCATCCATGATACCTTTGGTAAGTGATGAGCATCAAGAACTTCAATTAATAAAATCATTCCCAAGTTTTGCCCCAAATCAGTCCAAATACTACGTTTTTCCAAAACAGGGCAGTCCTCTTGTTTTAGTCACAACTCAATCAATTTAACTCGGCATGAGGCATGGTTTATGGCGTTAGAAAATACATTCACGGGACTAAAAGTTCACAGAAGGAAATGTTCTGAAATTTGGCAAGTAACCAGCTCAAAATTGAGCCTCAAGTTGCTGCCTCAACAAGCCATTCCAGCAAATCCGAGAGACAGGACAGCTAACTTATAACGTTTGGTTCGGATCACTCACAAAGAATCAGAACGTGCATTTTATCTCAAATTAAAGCTAGGAATGTCTAGTTTCAAACGCCACCGACGGCACTTGATTTCGACACCCGAGGACAGAGTTATGGTCAAAATACGACCACTGGACAGTTTTACCCGAATATAATTTTCCAGCATGCCTAGTTCATGAATAAATTCATTTGCCCATCCAATGGTTAATGTTTTCCAACGAAAATTTCTACACACATAATATAACATATACACATCAGGATCATGCCAATAAATCACCAAAAATGGGCCTTATCATGGCCGAACAAAACAGGGGCTGATTCGGCAATTTCTGGTCATGACCTCTACTTGAGTTCCCAACAATAACACTCCATAAATTCATCATTATAACCATTAAACTACCATTAAATCCAACATTGATCCTCAAATCAGCAACAACAACCCAAGTGTGGGAATACAAAGAGCCCACTATCACATTTTACATCCATATCAAGCTAACCAAATGCATGCATGAACTTAACAAGGTAAGATAGCTTCCAAACTTCAAGCTTCCAAGAGTGGATCATCACTTACTTTGGGTTGATGTTCAGCAGAATTTTCGGCCCTCTATTACCCCAGAAAAACCGTGATTTCCAGCCCTTGTTTGCAGCTCAAAATGCTCCTCAAGTGTCAAGCTAGGTGTGGTGCAAGTTTGGTTGAATTTGGAGATGATTTGGGGTGGTTTTGAGTGAGATTAGTGAGCAGAAATTTTGAAGCAATGGAGTTAGAGAGAGGAGGGTGTTTGGTCGGCTATGAGGAGAGAGAAGATGGAGAGAAATCTGATTTCCTTTAGCTTCCAAGAGAAGGTGAAATAAGTGGTGGAAATTCACCCAAAAGTCAACTCTCATTAGGGGCCGTTTGGTGCGATTACGGCTCGATTTTCTCGCACGTTTGGTTCACTAATGCACTAAACCTCCAATGCATATATATTCATGTAAATATTATTCACTCTTCATTGTCCCGAAATAAGGGTCTAAAGTCCCTCAAATAAAGTCGCGCGTGTGAAAACGCGTACCGTCAATTTTAACGATATAACGCGAAACTTCCGAGAAATTCTTATAACGATTGTACTACTAACTATCACTTGAGTATTTATTCATAAGATTACCTATTTTAGGACCATAGTACAAGTCTTCAATATTCCAAGCTTATTGTGCTACTACGCGGATAAAATCTCCAAGTACTATTCACTATTTTTACTAAACGTACTCCAGGAAATTAATTTTCAGAACGAGTCACTTTAAAAATATAACGAAGTTATATTTCCATGTATTTAGGTCTAATAAGGCTAGAAAATATTCCTCGTGGCAAAAATCCAATTAAATAGTTTATTAAGCCATAAATTAGGCATAAAATAATAGTTTTTACGAGTCCTCACATCCTCTCCCCCTTAAGAGAATTTCGTCCTCGAAATTCACACTTAGGATAACAGTCATACCCCTTAATAGTCACACTTATCAGGTCAAACAATAACTTACACTCTGCAACCCATTTCACAATTTCTACTGACCCAATTAGTAGTCAAACTTTGATTCTATCTCATGAATCTAGGATTTTGTAAAAGTGTGCGTCGTACTATAGTCACTTAGAACCTTAACTAAACAATAGAAAGCAAAAATCATACCTTCAATGACCTTAACGGGATTGGAAACCTGTTGAGAGCCTAATACATAAACCCTAGCTGGTGCTTTAGATCGACTTCCTCCAGCACTAGACTGCTTTGCAGTTGACTTTTCAAGCCTTTGAGTACTACCTCCTTCATTCGGTATACTTGGACATTTCGCGATCTGATGCTCAGTGCTGCCACAATACAAACACTTTCCCGATTTCTTCCAGCACTCATTCTCTGTATGGTTAGGCTTGCGACAATAACCACAAATAACTTGAGGAGCCACAGGCTGACCACTTGGAGGAGTCTCCCTCGGTTGATCCCTTCCATTGTGGCCTCCTCTTGATTGAGTCTTTTTTTGTGTACCAGATGTCTCTACTCCTCTCCCGTTCCTTTTCCTTTTTTAGAAGGTGGGTGCACCCTTGATTTTCTGGTTTGCTTATATGTCTATATATGCATATGAAACCCTATTGGGGTTATGTTTGGCTTGGCTTTATGACGCGTTATCGAGTCTCATTGTACTTGTTTGTATGTTTTAAGGCTTTCTTTTATTCCGGTCATTTCCTAGTTAACTTTTACTTTGGGCCTAGTGAATGGCTTTTGGAAATGAGGTGAATTTTGTGTGAGATGTTGGGACTGATTCGAGGAAATAATGAAGCCTTAATGGCTGGAAAAGTAAGAAATTTAGGGGAAGTGCTGCCCGATTTTCTAGGCCGTTTGGTTCTTTTAAGTTGGATTTGCCTTTTGGTAGAAATAAAAGGGCTTTTGGGTTGTTTGCGCCTAGGTCTCCATGTTACCTTTTCGTTTCCAAGAAAATCATGTTTTCCACCCTTGCATTAGTATTTATTTGGCAAGGCGTACGACGTGTAGTCGAGCCTCACTTGTGCATTCCGTTTACTCGATTTTGGATATGAAACCTTCAATTAGTTTACTTTGATTATTTTAGGGTTTCTTGGCGATTAAGGCCAATCTGAAGTGAAAACTTTTGAAGTCGAGCCGGTGAGTGTACCACTCCCCTCCATTGCTGTTTAACTTGATTTCTGCTCTGCAATCTGTTTATTTGTTCGAGACGAGGGTGTACTTTATCACACTCGTTCTCTAGTCTGTTCATGTGCCAATTTCTATGCAAAATTTGAATCTGTTATCTGTGTCTGCATCTGTTCGGATTTCTATGACCTATGAGCTCAATCCTGTGGCTAAGTTATTCGAGTCGGGCCGGCAAGGGCCTGGACGATTAGATAACGAACCACGGTAGTCTGTTCGGGGATTTTGGGTATTGAGACCCTTGATTCCGGGTATACTCGAGTATTACCATTTTGTTCGTTTGAGGTGAGCGGGCCCGGTAAAGGGGTGTTTGGTGGACGGAATTCGGTGTAAAGAGGAGTCTACGGACGTTTTGGTTCTATATACGTTGACGGAGAGTCAACCGGTTTGGATCAAGTACTGCGCTGGAAATTTGGCTCCTGAGAGCCACCCGTATCCTTCTGATTTGAATCATTGGTTCCTTTGCTTTACATCTGGCATGTGTATCTGATTTGTTAAATGTGAAATGCCATGATTTTTCTGCTATATGTTTGGTACCTCATTGAGCGCAAGCTCACCCCTTTCTGTTCCTTTTGTTTTCCTTACAGGAAAATAAACCCTTTTGGTCTGGATTTGACAAATGGCTGTCAAATTGAGCTAGTTGAACATATCTTTTGTATAGCTCATGTAGTAAAACCCTAAGTGTACTTTTGGGGCGTTTTCTCTTTTGATTTGGCAAACCGTGTATATGTATTAACTTTTGAAAACTTTTGTATGTCATTTTGGATTGTAATCGCTAAAGTTCAGATGTGAATGTTTGCGTGCTCTTTCGGTTGGGTTCTGACGGGTCGGTTACTATCATGGCCGACTCCGGATGTCATTTTCTTATTTTGGGTTATGTTGCCATTTTGACTTGGTTGCGCGCATTGGTAAGTTCCGGAACGTATTTGATTGACGTAAACAGATCTGTAGTCCTGGCGAGAGCTGGGCAGGCAGTCCGCTAACCCCTTTGGTTCGCCTTAGGGGAAGGTGGGGCTGTTACACAAATTCCAGTGTAACCCAGTCAAATTCCCAATTCACAGAACCAAATTCCAACTAATAGACCAGTTAACCGCACTACCTTTAAATGGACATATCTCAAGCTACCAAAGTCCGTTTAAGGCGTTCTTGGAGGCATTGAAAAACTAAGACAAAGTACTAAAACTTTTATGTCTTGTCAAATGGCTAAATCTGTGACGCCCCGAAAAGTATAAGTGTGAGAACCCGGAAATTTTCTACTTTTCTAGGGTTTATTTTTTAAACGCCCGCCTTTTCTACATTTTCTTGATTAGAAAAATTCCCCAGATAAAGTTTATGAGTAAAAATAGTTTTAAAATGATTTTTCTAGTATCGGTTAGTTTTTGAGAAATTAAAAGCGTATTTTGGACGTGGGACCCGCAAGTGCGGTAAATGCATTATATTTTTGACAACTTGTTGGAATTTTGTATTAAGTGATATTATTTTACAATGTGTTAAGATATTTGTGTAAGAGAGACAAAAAGTTAGGCAAGCAATTAATGAAGAGGACATGTGTCACTTGAGGATTTATTCTTACCTTTTTGACCTTTTGACCACTATTCATGCCTTTACCATTTAAACCAAAATTGACCCAAAATTCTTCTTATTTTGAAGCTCTTGGCCGAATTTCTTGCTAGGAACAAAGGAAAGAAAACTCTCTCAATTTTCAAGCTCCAATCTTGCCCAATCTTTCAATTCAACCGTTTAATCTTCAAATTTTTCCATAGAACTTCTTAGTTTGGTGATATTGAGGTTGGTTGTGGAGTTGTTTGGAAGAAATTGGTGCTAAGTTGCTTACTTTCTTGACCTTGCAAGGTGAGTAACTAGGGAATTCTTCCTTTGATCTTGATAATGTTCAATTAGTGATTGGTGGTGGTTGAATAAGTGATTTTATGGATGATTTCATGATTTTGGTTGAAATTAGTGAAGTTTTATATTTAATTAGGATTTTTCTGTTCTCATATGATTGTTTATTATGTGGTTATGTATGATGATTGGAAATGATAGTTGAGGAAGCTAGGAGGTGGAAAAAGTGATTAATTGCAAGTAAATTCTGTTTTGGAAGAAATCTGGAAAATTAGGGTTCTTGGTTCTTCATTCTGTCCGAAATTTTTGGTCCTAGATAGAGGCCGAATTGGCCTTGGCTCAAAACATGAAAGTTGTAGGTATTGATGTTTTAAGGGTGCCTGTAAAATTTCAGGTCAATTGGAGTAGTGTCGAATGAGATAAGCCGAATTTACTGTTGCTGTTCTGGGTTCATCAGGATGTAAGAACTGCGTCTGAAATGGGTTGTTTTGACTGGAATTGTTTTGGATTTGGGTGTTCAGGTCTTCTGATGAAATGTAACTTGATGTCCTAGCTACCATATGCCTTTGGAATTTCTGCATTTGGACCTGTTTAGACTGAGTTGTACTGATTACAGCATAGTGTAATTTGTAAACCTGCAATTACGGTTCTGGTTTGGTATTTGGCATATATGACTTAGTTGTGCTGGGATTTGGACTGAGTGACCTTCTACATTGTTGTAGCCCTGGTTCTTAGCTTCGAAACGGTGGGTCTTTCACCTTCATCCGACCATCGTAGTGCTTTTGGCACCATTACCGTAAAATGACGTCAAAACTGTTTTTCTGGTTTTGAGCTTAACTTTCATTTCCGGACTTTTCCCTAGCTTGACTTGTCTTTGTACTACTTGGAGCTTGCTGAATGGCTATTGGATGAACTTTTGTTGTGTGTGTACCCTTGGGTTGGAATGAGGAAATAATGAAGCCATGATGGCTGGAAAAGTTAGCAAATTCAGGGGAAATGCTGTCCGAATTTTGAATGGGCTTGATTGCTTTGCGTTTGTGCTTTAGGGCTTGGACTTGAGTGAAGTAATGCAATATGATGGATGGTTTCTGAGCCATGGAGGTGAGTGACCTCAAACTATTTCTAAAATTATTTATGAACCGTTTCTTGCATTATTTACTTTTTGAACGTTTCCAAATTTACTTTTGAACCGCTTCCCGCATTATTACTTTTGAACTGTTTTCAAAGTTAATTTTGGAACTGTTTTCTTACATATCATGCATGCTTGCATTAGTGTCTTGTTTATTATTGATTTTGCTTTCAATGATTGTTAAAACGAGTTTTCTAGGCGAGTGTGTACTTTATCGCACTCGACCTAAATAAATATGAAAATTTTCAATGATTAATGTTTAAATGCTACTTGCGCATGAATGTAAGCCTTTTGGGCTGAACTGGCCATTGCCCCTTGTTACCGGTCGTCTCGAGCCAGAAGCGGACTCGGTCGGGCGACTAGGAACTTGGGTGAACGTTTCGGTATACTCGAGTATTACCTTGTAGGTTGGTGGAGCCTGGCCAAAAGCCAGGGACGGGGTGAATGAATGCACGAATGAAACCAAAATGCAATGAAATGACAGGAGAACGAACGTATCCTTTTCATGAATGTTACTATCGCTTTCCATTGTAAATGTTTCTTGAATTATTGATACTCCATATTGAAATGACATTATTGAAATGAACGATTGTGAAACTGATTTGATAACTGATTTTACTGGTTACTTGCTGAGCTTCTAGCTCACCCCAAAATGTTTTATTCCCCTCCACAGGGCTCAAGGCGAAGGAAGGGCTTGTAGTGTTTATTCATGGATTATCTCATGTATGGATTGAACTTAGAATTCCTTTTGTGTAATCGTTCATATTGGGATTGTATTGAACGCTTAGAATTGATTGGATGTGTAATAGTCTAGTTTTGGACTTCCTCCTGTAGAATAGTTGGTATCAAGGATCAGAGGGGCGCAGTGGAAGCGTGGACGCTTCGCTTTTGATATGTAAAGTTTGGGAACCTTTGATGTATATTTGATATAAATATCTTGAAATTCCATTGAGGATTGTAGTGAACGACTGAGTCCCGGCGAGAGCTGGGCAGGCGGCCCGCCGAACCCTTTGGTTCGCCTTAGGGGGAGGTGGGGCCGTGACAAAATCAGCACGGATCATAGTGAATAGACACGGTCAATTGGATGAACTGTCTAAAACTGATCACTGGATGCATCCTAGGGCAGTGAGGGTATTTTGGTCTTTTCACAGGTTACGTTGCTTCGATTGGGTTGAAATTTTGTAGATAACCATAAAATGCCATTCTATACAACTTTCATGTTTTGTTATAAGCCTAGTTCGGCCTCTAACATGATGAAATAGAACCGGACAGAACTGAAGCTAAGATTTCCAGAAATCTGGAATTTTTGTTATTTCAAGCTATAATTCATATTTTCACCTTGAAACTACCACTACTATTATCTTTACAAGATCATATACCACATATATGCATCATACAACACCAACCCACAAGAAACCCTAACTCAAAAGTCATTCCTCTAATCATCAAAATCACTTGAAACAAGCATCACAAACACAATACCAACATTAATACCCAACTTAATCATGATTAATGGAAAAAGAGTGGTTGATCAGCCATTATACCTCAAGACACAAGATTGCAAGGATGATCCTTCACCTCTCCTTGAAATCTTTGGTTCCTTAAGCTTTCCAAGCTCCAAACTAGTGATTAATCGGTTTAGTTTTTCTTGTTTTCACTCAAATGGTTCAAACTCAAGATGGATTGAAGGTGTTTCTCTTGCTCTCTCTCTCTCCCTCTCTCTCTCTCTCTCTCTCTCTCTCTCTTAAGCTCGGCCAAAACAGAAAAAAATGGGGAAAAATGAGCTGAAATGAGATATAAGAAGACAAGACAAGAAGGTTTGGTTAAGGCCATAGGTGGCCGACACTTGGCACCACCAAAGCCATCCAAATTTCTCTTTCTTTTCCTTGCATTTTGGGCCACATGTTTCGGTTATAAGGCTGAGGATGAGGGGGGATATTTTGCAAAAATATCAAGGGTATGTGGTGGTAAGGAAGTGGTGTGTTCAATCGGTAGTGCACGGTACACGTCGGTTAGCACCGTTTTTTCTTAAATCACGTATACTGGGGTTTTTACCTTCTAATCACTAACTTATTATTATCACTTCAAATCATATAATATTTCCTCATCCAAAAGTCACTCTTACCTATCAAATTTGATCCTCACTCCGTACCGAAAAATCACCCTACGAAAAAACGTGAAAACCCTAACTTGCTCCAACTTGAAAACGAAAAGTGAAAACCTTTACTTTCATGTTCATTTGCACTTATTGTGGGGTGATTGGGTGGTAGGGCTATTATAAAATCATAATTTCCAATTAAAAGGGCATTTTTAAGAAAATGTGAGGGATTTTACAATTCCATAAATTGAATTTAGGGTTTCGGTTGAAATATGAGAAATTTGATAAAACGGTCAGTCACAAATGAAACTAGGGTTTTGATTAGACTTTATTTCTAAAATTTAGGGTTTCTAGTCTGTAAAACAAAACAATAAAATAAAGAAACCGTAATATTCTCTTTGAGGCTAAACAACAATAGTATCCTAAAAGTTGGGGTATCACAATTAGGATATCTATCTAGTGCCAATGGTTGTATCTGTTGTGGTAAGTTATGTAAATGATCCTATGACTTGAGATCACCATAGTATCTTGAGTGTGAATCACTACATTTTGACTCTATTGCTTGTTACTCACTGAGAGTGACTTAGAGAACAGAGATTGGATGTAGTGTGAAGCACAGAAAGGTAATGAGTGATCAAGATTGGATTCACCACTCCGATAGTAGGAGTTGATAACCGGATAGCCATTAGTGGGAAATTAACCCTAAAAGGTCGTCTACATTAGGTTAATTGAAGAATATTTTCAAGTTAACCTAATCTAGGGTTAATTCTAGAAACTAGTAAATTTAATTAGTCATTAAGGAATTGGCACTTATTCCTTATTTCTTGACTAATTGGATATCGGTTGTGAAAGGATAATAATTACATGGTAAATGGAAAGGTTAGGTCAAAATTCCCTTGACTAATTCTGGGTACTTGGGTGGTCATGATGTGTTGCTAGACACTGCTCATGATTTATAATTATGAATTAATTAATTATTGTAATTAATGATAAAATAAAATTGTTTATTTTATCTAATTCTTTTTGGGAATTATAACTCATAATTATTGCCAATGTATTTGGAGCCTATTGGATCACACGTATTAGAGTTTTGGTTCTAGATTAAAATTATGTGTGCGGGTGAAGACTTGGAAATAAAGTATAAGATACTTTCGGGATTTAATTTATAAGGAAAATAAATTCCAGGCCTATTTCAGCAGATAGGAGAAAATAGTTATCTCCTATCTATCAGATAGCTAAGGGATAGAGTTGGTTATTGGATAAAAAACCTATCTATTCCTTTTTCTTCTCTATGAATCCTCTCTCTATTAGAACGATGAAAAACCTATGACTCTCAATAGGGAAAAATAGGGTTTTGGCATACATAGAGAATGGAGGAAAAATGTGTGTAAGACATACATAGAGAGAAAAATATAGACAAGAAAAAGTGAAAAGAAAGGCTGGCAACTTTCATCACTTTCACACATATATCGTAGAGACGATCCAGATATCACTCTCACGTGGATTTCGGTAGAGGCAGGACATCTGGACTGCTCAAGGGGTTGTTCGTCTTCTCTAATTCGGCAGAGGAACGTCACGCGGATTAAGATAATCCATTTTTCCCTCTCTTCTTGAACCATACGCAAAATCTAGGGTGATCCTTGAGTGGGTTTTTGGGAAAATTTTTTAATTTCCGCTGCCTTTCTATCCCAAAAACCTAACAGTTTTTCAGTTTGAGGGAGCAGCCCGATCATGGTGGAATGTCGTAAGGACTAAGTGAGAGAGGGAACAAGTACCCTGGACCTGGCTAAATTTTATCCGAGAATTTAATGAGAAATATATTCCCCCTCTTGTTCAAGAAAGAAGAGAGGATCGGTTTATAAGGCTCCGTCAGGGATCTAGGAGTGTTGCTGAGTATGAGACTCAGTTTACAAAATCATCTAAATTTGCCCCAGAGTTGGTTGCTACTGAGCAAAAGAGAAAAAGGCGGTTCATTCAGGGCTTAAATATGGAAATTCAAGAATCTTTGGCAGCGGCTCAAATTCCTACATTCAGTGATGCCCTTGAAAACGCTCAAAGGGTTGAAAGTATGAAATCCCAATTGCAAGCTTTTCAAACACGGAAAAGAGATGCATCTAGTAGTCGTAACCTGGAAATACCTAGAGAAGATGTACCACCTTCCAAAGTTGGGAGAAGAGCTGGAGAAGTACAACTTTCACTTCCATCTGCACACATGGCGAGAAAACCAGCAAGAACTATAATAAGAGGAACTCAAATTGATAGGGAACCATCAAGGAAAATTCCGCGGGAAAGCCAAGGACTGACACCTCACTTGACTTGTGGATATTGTTGGAAGTCTAGTCACACTAAGAAAAACTGTTGAAAAAAGTGACAAAAGTGTTTGATTTGTGGAAGCGCAGATTATCAACTTGCAAGTTGTCCGAAAAATCAACGAAGAGAGAGTGCTTCTCAGCAAATGGATAAAGATGTCTCTAAACAAATAAAGGAAGGAGGGAACAGACCTCGAGCACTGGCTAGAACCTATGCTATTCATGGACAACCGTCTTCAGAGTCGACAAGGGGGATAGAAGGTGAGAATTTCGACGACGAAATTCTTTTAAGGGGGAGAGAGTGTGAGGACCCTAAAAATTTTCTTATTTTATTTTATTTCTTAGAATACATTTTCGTTACTTTACCGTATTGCCTTCATTTCCTAGATATTTTTACAAGTGAATCAAGTTTTTAAATCATTTTTCTTGTATAAGTTAGCACATGTTAAGGTTGTAATGCATTATGGAATTGGGACCCACTAGTAAGGTGTGTGCGTTAAATTTTTGTAGATTAGGAGGAGTTTTGTGCAAAGGGATATTATTTTATAAGGTATTAAGGGATAATTAGAGGTTGGCAAGATATTTTAGCGATTGGAAGACAAAAGAGATGAGGATTAACCTTGGAAGGACATTTGTCACAAAACCCTTCGACCATTGACTTTGACCACAACCTTTCTTAGCTTTACTAAAGCAAAATTTGACCAAAATCAAACCATCATCTTCTTCTTCTTGGCCGAAAATTGGAGAGGAAAAACTTCACAAAAATCCTAAGTCTAGTTCTTGGAAAATTAGTGCAAGATTCAAGAGGAAGTTCAACTAGATTCCACCCAACCTTGGCTTGCCACTTGAGCGGTGATTCTTGGAGTTCTTGGTGCAACTTGCAAAGCTTAAGGAGCTTGAGGTAAACCTTAAATCATGAATTTTAATGCTTTAAATTAGTAGGGTATGCATGTAATTAAGGTGCTTAGATAACCTAGATACTTGGGTTGTGACGCCCCCACCTCCCCCTAGGGCGTATCCCAGGGTTTAGCGGACCGCCTGCCCAACTCTCGCCAGGACTCACTCACTCACTTCAAGAAAATAAGTTGCAACTTCAAAAGTAAAGGAAACTATAGTTCGCAAGCTTGGAACGTATATTTACATTCATTGCTATCTCAACCATTCATACATATCCGAATATAACAAGAGATTCAAGTTCTAGTTGCACTTCTAACCCTAATTGAGCACTAGCGCTAGTAGAATTACAAAAGTTAAAAGTCTAGACAAAACGAGCCTTTCCCGCTTCAGGCCTATACTCGTAACCCCTGTAAGGAAAACAAAACTAATAGAGTGAGCCAAAACTCAGTGAGGTTCCAAAACTTCATGCAGACCCAAGTAGCAAGTTGGTTATTATGTAAAACTTCAACTCTTAAAATGAGCTAGCGTAAAAGTTCATAAAAAGAAGCAATAACACTACAAGTAACAAGTTAATTAAATATACAACATTTTCAGGTATAAGGATATGGATGGCTCTCAAGAGCCAAATTCCCGTTGCATTACATGATCCGAAGTCGTTGACACTCCCTCAACGTTTGAAGAAGTAAACCATGACCATAGATCTCCACTTTACACCAATTTTCATCCACCAATCAACCTCCTACCGGGCCCGAAATCCAAAATAAGAGTGATGGTAGTACTCGAGTATACCGAATCCAGTAGACCATATCCAAAGGATTATACAATAAATAATAAATAATAAACAATAAACAGGACCTATGGTTCGCAAGTTTCCTTGACCAAGGCCTTACTAGCTCGATTCGACTGACTAACCAATAGAGGGAGGATAAAAGTAGTGAGACGGGATGAGAGGCACCTCCCACTCGGATTGAGTGTGGTACATGCTACCGCTCATCACTTACAAGTTAAGTACAAGATCTCAGGTAGTATTCAAATTGTACACATGTATATCAATTCAATAATAGCCAGTAAACAGTAATAAATCGCATTAGGGCAAGTGCGATAAAGTACACCCTTGCCCGTCCAAACAAGTCAAGTATTTCTTTCAAATATCAAGTTCAATCATGCACTTGGAAACACTCACTAATAATTTATTTCTTTTCAAAACCACGTCCAAGGTCAATCCTTGGTTGGAGTCCAAATCTGCGATAAAATATCATTGGACAGTTTGAAAGCAATTAGGGTTCAAAATATAAGAGTTTCGCTTAAAGAAAAGCAAATAAATTAAACTCGTTGAAGTAGTATTCATTTCACTTATCAAACTCTAGAAAATTCATGCTCGCTTGTTTGGTTTCGATAAAGAAGCAATTAACACTTTTAAATTCGCAACTTGGTCTAAAAGACGAGAAAAACGTATTTATAGTGGTCGCTACTTTCGCCTTAAAGGGTGCGAGTTTTGGCAAAAATTCAGCTTATGTACCTCTACTAAAGGAAACTTGAATACTCTAGACAACCAAAGTCCAATTCATCCCCGAATCACCGCTCAAGTTCCAAGTTCACTCACTTATCCCTCGAATGAAAATTTGGGCAGCATACCCTTTGTATTTGTCCAATTTTCCAGTCATTTAACGCTTCATTGTTTTCCTCAAATCAACACAATTCAAACACCAAAGTATGCATATCAAGATAGCTCTTTATTTAGGCTACAAACCATCCAAATATAAGTTATTTCTAGCAAATAATCAACCACTACCAAAGCTGGAATTTTCTTATCAAAGCTGGAATTTCATCTTTGAACACTAAAAAGTCACAACCATGCGACGAATCACCTCACAAACTCCATATCCAAACTCCATACCAACATAAGATAGTTGAACAACATAAATCAAGGCTAGAATAGCAAACCCTAGCTGAAATTTTCACTAAACAACCCAAAACTAGAAGATCATCTATAATATTAAAAGATTCATGCCATCTACACCATATTTAGCAAGATTAAGAAAGAGAAAAGAAGTGGATGAACTTATACCTTACCAAACCTTCTTGAAAGTGAGGAACCAAGCTATTTCTTCCAAAACTTTCACCACACCTAGCTCCCTAAGCACCAAGATACGAGTTTATTCGATTTAGATTTGTGGTTTCAACTCAAACAAGGCAAGATTCAAGGTTGTAGTTGGAGGTTTTCTCTCTTGTTTTTTTCTCTCCTAGAGCTCGGCCAAGATGAAGAAATAATGGAGCAAAATTGGCCAAGAAGAAAGATAAGAAGGAAGAAATGGTCTTGGTCAACCAACCCTTAGATTGCCAACACTTTGCAATTCAAGATTGCTTCTTATTTTTTTTCTTTTCTTCCTTTTCTTTAGTCAACATTTTCAGCTGGTTTAGGGCTTAATCTAGGGTTAATTAGCTGAAATAAAAACAAGAGGATTAGGGTAAGAAAGTAGTGGTCAAGTGGTGTACTCAATCAGTAACAAACGGTGCACGTCGGTTCAAGCCTATGTTCCTTAACTCTCTGATACTTGTGATTTAACTTATGATTCACTAACTTATTATTAGTACTTGTAATCATACACTTCCTCTTACTTAATACTCACTCTTATCCACCAAATTTAGTACACACACCTCACCAAGTGATCATACTACCAAAATACGCAAAAATCCTAATTTGCTCTAACTATAAAAGTAAAAGTAAAACTCTCGATTCTATTATATATTACAACTATTGAGGGAATAAAATTAGCAGTAAAAGGAACTATAAATTAAACTTATTCAAAATAAGAGGGAATTATAAGAAAATATAAGCAGATGTTCAAGTCGTCACATGGGTTGTTGATGGCTTGGCTTGGGTTCTTGTTTTTGAAGCTTGGATAATGGATTTATGTTTATGCTTTCTATGCGTTTGATGTATGGTTAGGTGTATTAGGTGTGGATTTCTTTAGGTTTTCTTGGTTGTGTTAGCATGAGAATCATGGTTAAAGTAAGCTTAGTTAACTTGGTACACATGAAGTAAAAATTGAACGATCACAAGTTGAAATTTATGTTAGGGCTGGCCGAATTTTTAGCTTCAATTTTGTGAGGATTTTTGTGTTGTTTGGGTGAGATTTGTGCTCAAGGAACTTGGTTTAACCTTAGCCTGTAAGTGGATGTTATGTATGTGTGTTTGAGTAGTAGTTTTGTTGGAGTAAATGTGAGGACCCGAATTTTATTTTACTTACTTTTATTTTATTTTACTGGTTTATTTAATTATTTATTCATCTATTTACTCTGAATAATTTATTTCGTCCATTTTAAATCCATTTGCATGGAACAATGTCTCATTTATATTTTTAAAACATTTCGTTAGCGAATTTAATTTTTCTACAGCTCGTTTAGCGAGAAATAGAGAATGCACGTTTTTCGAGGCAAATTTGATCAGAGAGCACATTAATCTTGGAGAATTAAGAATGATCAATAGTAGACTAAGAAAATTTAATTGAGGGATTAGATGTGAGTGAGTTAAGTTAAACTCAATTAGGAGCACTAATTGGTCACTAATCGGTTGTTGACTTTTGGGGTATCAAGAACACTTTTATATCATTCCTCTTGTCATACCAACAAATCACCCAACTACCACCAAAACCTTTCTTCCTCTCCTCTCCCTTGGCCAACTCCCCCTCCCTCATTCCCTCACAAAAATTTCAGCTCCTTGTCTTCTATTTTTACTCCACAAAGACACTCCAAACTTGCTCTTTTCTTGGTTCTTCATACAAGCTTGAAAGGTGACTTGAACAAGGGAGAAACTTTGGTGATTTAAGAGCTTATACTCTAGTGGTTGGACTGCATCTTTTGCAAGCAAGGTAACCATCCAAAAACTCTCATCTATTTCTCTCAAATCTTAGTGCTTAGTTAGTTCTAGCTAATTAGTTGTTGGGTTGTTGATGGGTTCACAAGAACCTTGACATTAGGTTGTGGACTTGAAGTGGCTTTATAGGTAGAGGCCTTGAGGATTTTGTATGTTTATTTGCTGGTTTAATGCTTATTATGAGAAGATATGGTTTAGTTCTAGTTGGAAAGTTGAAAAAAAAACTAGAGGAATGAGAGATGCATGCTGTCTGAATTTTGGCTTGTTGAAACCCTCATATTAATTTCGAATTTTGTTGTTGTTTTGGTGCTATAATGTTTGTTATATGATGGTGTTTATGTGTGTTAAATATCTCCCAAAAAGCTTTACAATTGGTTGAGTTAAAATAGGGTTTAAGTGAGGAAGAAATCTGGAAACTTTTCTAACCAGGAGACCCGACCAGTGCTCACGTTTTGGGTCATAACTTTTTTTATGGGAGATGAAATCGAGTGATGTTTGTGGCATCTGAAACTAGACTCCGAGAGATTTCCGTCGGTATAAAATGCAAATCCAAATTCGTTTCCTATGAGCCGTAGTGAACCGGCGAAGATGACTGAATTTCCTCACTATTTTCATTCGAGAAACAAGCCTGGCTACAGTTTGTAGATCAATTTTACCTATCTTGCAAAACAAATTTTAAGACAGTTCCTTGTAGTGATTTGTAGCCGTTTTGAATCTAGTTTCCAATGCCGCAAACCACACTAAATTTTGAGTTGTGTAGCTTTAGTTATGACCAGATTTTGAAACTCTGTCAAGCCTCCAAAACTGGAAATTTCGTGCAATAGGTTCCAAAATTTAGTTTTCTTAAAACCTTTGTATCTTGATGTAGAAAGGTCCAAATTACGTTCTGTTTCCTGCATTTGAAACTAGATTTGGAATTCTATTAGTGGTACAAATTTCAAGGGTTGATTCCATTTCTACGAATTTTTTCGAATTTCCAAACTTGCTGAAATTGCAAGCTTGTTTTACTCTGTCCTGTCTGGAACAGTGACTTTGAGCTAAACTTTGAATGATTTCGAATTCGAGTCTGAGAAAAGTGTCTTCAGAGACTTTTAGTTCTTTGAGTCTAGTTTCCAACGGTATAAAGTTTCCAAATTTTGGACTTACGGAACTCGAGGTACGATTTTTCCAAGTAGTGTCGCACCAAACTGGAAATTTTCTGGTTTCAACCAAAGTATTCTTTTAAACACTTTCAACCTCCCTTTGAGATTGTAGTCCGTTTTAAGTTTAATTTCATGGTTGGACACACAGTCACTTTTGAACTTTAAACCATCATTTTGAATCTTGGTTTCCAAAGGATTAAACCTCTTTTGATGATTCTTTTGGTTGCCTAACTTCCTTGGCTAATAGCTCCTATTTTCATACTTGAGTTATGGACTTCAATCCCTATTCTTATGCCCTCGATTCCCATGAGTTTGAATTTCAAAACGAGAGTGTTTTAACTAGAGTAATTCTTGGTGAATTTCACTTGTTTTATACTCGAAACTTGGAACCTTAGCTTTGATTTACTATGAAAATGAGTGGAGTTTTGGATGAGTTTTAACTCCGTTAGTTTGGATAATGTGAACGTTTCTTATATTCTTAAAACTTGGGTGTAGGACTAAAAGTTTTGAGAAATGATAACCATTTTTCCTTTTCTCAATTTTCGTTCCAAAAGTATATATTATACTTTCTTTTGGAATTGATATTACTTACCACGACTTGAATCGAAAACAACCTTTGAGTTCTCTTTGAGTATTATTTCAATGATCTAGCGAGAAAAGCTCTTTTAACTCAACTCGACTTGTGACCTTGAGAGTGGGTAGCAAGAAAATATTTTTCTTTCGAGTACCAAGGTGATCATGATTGTATATGTCTCAGGTGGTCACGAAGACGCCGTAAAGCTCATCTGACTCTCGTTTTGCTCTTGTTTTGCCTTGACTTTTGGTGAGTGTCAAGTGCATATTCGATGTTAATATGATTGAATTGAGATTTGTATAACTGCTATATGATACGTGAATTTGCCGAGGTGAGGGTGTACTTTATCGCTCTCGTCCTCTCTCTCTCTCTCCTGATTACATGATACTTGTTAGATGAATATATATGACTTGCACTTGTACATGAACATGTTTTAAGTCGTGAGCAATGAGCGGCTAGAAATATCACGCCCTATTTGGGTGGGAGGTACCGCTCATCCCGACTCAGTGCTATGATCGACTCCAAATTGATTGGAGCGTTGTCTCATTGACTCTTATACTTGTGGGGACACCCCAACCCATTGGCTAACCTTGTAACTCGAGTCGGCAAGGGCTTGGTCGAGAAGCTTGGTGAACCTGGGGAAATATTATAGGTAGATCTTTTGAGATCTCGCTTGGCATACTCGAATAGTATTGCCACTTTATATATGTTTGGTTCCAGATCCGAGTGGGTGTTATGTTGGATGGAGGAAGTAAGTGGAGCACTACGGTCGTGTTACTACTTGGGTTGACGGAGGGTCAACCCCAATGGCTCAAATTGATCGAAACGTGGGAATAGCTCTTGAGAGCTCCCGTATCCTCCTTGTGTGTTAATTCTTACTTGTGCACTTAAATGAAATGTCATGTTTAAAGTTGCTTTTAAGCATGCTATTCGATTAATTGGTTCTACGTGCTTGCTTGCTTGCTTGTTTTCTTGGCCTCACTGAGCGTTAGCTCATCCCTTTAAGTTTGTTCTTCCTTAACAGGCTTTGGAGGTGGAAATTGGAGATCCTAGACTAGCAATTTTGGTTGAAGCTAGTATACTTTTGTATGTTATTGGAGACCATTAAAGTATAAATTTTGTATACTTGGGTTTGTCGCTTGTAATCATAAATGGTATACTTGGGAGTTTCGAGCTTGTATATTTGAAGTACTTTCTAATTAAGTCGATGGTTAATTTGTAATCCTTTATTAAGCTTGAATGAGTGCGTGAGTCCTGACGAGAGTTGGACAGACGTTCCGCTGATACCCTAAGGTTTGCCCTAGGGAGAGGTGGGGGCGTCACAGTTGGTGTCAGAGCGCTAGGTTCCAAATACCTAGAGTAGGGTTAGGAGTTTTTAGTCGTGAACTTTTGGTCATAGAAATTCATGATAAACCTTAAGCTAAATTTTTGAATGGCACCAGTGATCATAAGGTCCTAACCTAAGTTTTGTGGGTTAATTGTAGGTCATGGAAGGAAATGATGGAGATGGGTCACCTCTGAGGCATCTTCCAGCGATTCGTTATCGAGAGAGGCCTTGGGGCCCTCTTTGGCAGTGGACCCCAGTTCGTTGAACTAGATCTTCATGTGATTGTTAGAGGACTTAGTCGTACCCTAACGAAGTGGTGCTAGCGGTAACCGATGATCGAAGGCGATTATCTGAGGAAACTAAGGCAGTTCGAGAGGATAATCTAGAACTGAGGGCGACTGTGGATGTCCAAACTGCTATAGTTCATGAACTGGAGACGGATACACTTGAGGAGCGGAAAAAGGCTGAGGCTCTTCGTGAGCAGCTTCAGGAGGTTAAACGCCAACTTGCTAGGGTAGTACATGAAGTTAGAGACTAGACTGAGGGGATGATGGCTGAGTGTGTTACCTTGGTCGAACAAGTGATGGATGGCAAGATACTCGACGAGGGACATAAGGTAGGAACTCCTAGTGCTGAAGATGAAAATGATCCTACTGAAGTAGCAGAGACTTCTGACTCCGCCTATCACTAAGCTAGTGATTTAATCTACTTTAGTAGTTTTTGTCTAGGATAGTCGGGGTGGTACTTGTTCAAAGGCCATTGTATTTTGCTTAACTACGTTACCTATCTTTTGAAGCACTTGAACATTACTTATGAGGTGCTTGACTTTATTACTTTATGACTTCTAATCTATACTATGAGTTGTGCATATTTGCAATTATTTCGGTGTCTCCCCTATTTATTTTTCGTTTTGCATGATTAAAGTGTCATTTTCAAACTTCGCTTATGTATATTTATTTTACGTTATGCCTTTAGAAAATATTAAAATTATGGACGGCCGAAGAAGTGGAAGGGGCCGAGGGCGAGGGGTTAGGTAACCCCAACCTCAAGGGGATGATCAGGGATTAGCAATTGGACCGAACCAAGGACAAGAAAATGAAGGGGATAACCAAATAGCTACTGCTATTAACCGTATGACTGATATCTTAGCACGGTTAGCTGAGCGCCGAGGCTCTGAGCCAATCATCGAACCTAGGAACCAAGAGAGGGGTAAGAATAGAGTTTTAGAGCGATTCTTGAAATCCGTCCCACCTAAGTTTCACCGAGGGTTTGATTCCAAAGCATTAGAAAATTGGTTTGAGAGGATGATAAGGCACTAGTGAGAGCAAGAGGTTAGGAATTCTTCTTGAGCAACTTTGTAAGTGAGTGTTGGAGAGTGAGTTAGGGTGTGGAACTTTTATATTAAGGAATATGATTCCGTATTTTGTTATGTGTATAAGTGATGATAGTAATCCTTGTGGAGACTCAAGAACTCGTCCATAGTACGCAGAGATTAGTTAAGATTTATACTCTGGGGAAACCTACAAGTAAAAGAACAGAAAAGTAATATGGCCAGAGTTTTCCATTGTGAATAGTTACTTATTTTGATTCTCTGATTTGCCTGGCAGGCTAGCATTTGATTTGAGCCAATCGGTGAGATGATAAATTTGGGAGAGATGCATAAGAAAATAGACATTCTTCGAAAGGAGGTAAAATTTCAAAAGAAATTGGCTAACTACTGGGAAGGACGATGAAAACAAGAATATGCGGAGAAAATTGAGTTGCTACACAAGAAAGTGTGTGACGCCCCTACTTCTCCCAAGGGTATCCGCAGAATGCCTGCCCAACTCTCGCCGAGGCTCACTACAATCCATAATTCAAAACAGGAAATACTTCAAATATTTTTAATATACATTGAAAGAACTCCAAAAGAAAACAACTTAATACTATTCTCGAGCACTCTCGGTCTTGAACCCTGTTAAGGAAAATAAAAGCGTGGAATGAGCTAAACAGCCCAGTGAGGTTCTAAAACACCTACGCAGTTCTAATAAATCAAGTAAGTTAAGCGTAACACATATACGGTTCAAGATTTCACATTGGCACATTAAAATGAGACATTTATCATTTTATAGAAATAAACACACATTAAAAGGATACGGTGTTCACGTGGAACTGTTTCGATTAACTGCACCTTATAACTCCAATATTTTCCTCGGTTTGTCTGGCCATCGCCTTATCCCTCCAGTGGTAATACTAGAGTATACCGAATCGGTGGTCCAGGGTTCCAACCTACCCGACCGAGCCCAATCCTGGCTCGAGCAGGTTAGTAACCAAGGGCAGGGCCCAGTTCGGCTAAGAGCTTACAACATGCGCAAGTAATCAAATAAAATGGTAAACGGTTAAAATTCACGGTTAAACGGTTGAAATTTGTTATTTTAGTAGGTCGAGTGAGATAAAGTACACACCCACCTTAAAACGGTGGAAAATTTCATAGGAGCAATTATAGATAACACTTAACACTTAAACACACAAGAAATATGCGGTAAACATGTAGCTAAACTATTCAAGTCACAAACACCTACGAGGAACAGTCACCAAATCAAAAGTGTAAAGCAAGAGCGAGGCAAGATCAAACGGGTTCCTCGGGATCCTCTTGATCACCTGAGATATGTACAATTACAAATCACCTAGGCAATCAACCAAGGTCTAGTAGTATTCCCGCCACTCTCATTTAAGAGATAACGCGTTCAAATCGAATACAAATATCAATTAATAACTTAATCCATGAGGGTAGCATTTGAAAATATCTAAGAATACATTAATCCGAGTCAAGTCATGTCCAAAATTCTCCAAGTTGAAAATTAAACAGATCTCTAAGTTTTGGCACGAAAACCAAGAAAGATGGCGGATTAGTTTCTTGTCAAAATTTCCTACTCGAACGCCCAAGTTTCAAGTATAAGTGAGCTTTCTCATTTTTCAAACTCATTTAGTTAAAGTCTAGTAAAACCGCCACCAACGGCTCACTAACTTCTTTAGCCACCAATTCAAGTTGTACCCGTAAATCGAGTAAAATTCTCAAATTCTCTTTTAATAAAAGCCTCACTCAACGTCCATTTTCAACGATTAAATCGAGGGCGTATACTCAAGAGCCTATGGTGATAGAAGCTTTGGTTTTCAAATAAGGAAGATAAACACATTTTTACTTGGAAGCTCGGCCAAAACATTCCGAGTATTACTAATTACGTTCACAAGAAACCTTTCAAATCATTCTTTTAAAATACTTGTATGATTGCCAACTCTAGTACAATTATCAAGGCCATAAGAATAGGGTTTGAAGTTCCTAATTTAAGTACGGAGAGAAGTACCATTAACCAAGGGAGTTATATGATCAAGTAAATGCATCAAGAGAGGTTTAACCTTCGAAAACCAAGATTGGAAATGAAAGTTCAAAGTTCCAAAGAGACCTTGTATTAAACCATGAAAACAAACTTAAAACAGTCCAACAATCACAAAGGAAGTTGGAAAGTTCTTAAAGGAGTAAGTTGGTTGCAAACAGAAATTTTTTTCAGTTTAGAGTGACACTATTTTGAAAAATCATATCTCGAGTTTTGTAAGTCCAAAAATGGAAAAATTTGTACCGTTGGAAACTAGATTCAAAGGACTAAAAGTTTCTGAAGATATTTTTCCAAGATTCTAAGCGGAAAGCTGTAAGGCCCAAAGACAACCTAAGAGGGGGGGTGAATTAGGTTGATTAAAATCTTAATCAAATTTATGCACTTTTTCTTTAATAAAAATTTACCTTCTTTTCTAGTAATGATCAACCAAGTAGATTAGAAGAAGAGAGCAATGTTGACTAGAAAAACAAGTATAGATAAGCAATGAGAATTTTATTAAACAAAAAAAATAAGATAGAATATCAAACCGATTGTCTACCAAGCTTTCCTCAAACTTGAAGACCAATCACTAGGTTGAGCAACTTCTCTTTGATGAAAGATGATCAATTAGATGTACAATGGAGGGAGCACTTCCTCCTTGCCCTAAGCCTCACTTAGTCAAGCTAAGAAGTTTTACAACCACTCAGATAACCCTCAACAAAGCTACACTAATGAAACTTTCAACCACAAGATAAATACTCACAAGAAATTCACACCACTTGGAGAACAAATCTAGCTTTGGAAACTATTTTCTAGCTAAAATATCTCTTGAGATCTTGTAAACTAAGTGTGCAAAAGTCCTCATCTGATTCAGAATCGTTTGTATTTAAAGGGAACCAAAAATGGGCTTCATTAATGCTTCCAACGGATAGAAGGCAGATGAAGAGTCAGCTAGCCGTCGGGGCTGTCGGACGTCCGACAGCTTAGTCATCGTCCGATCCCATCGTCCGAAAATCAGTCAAGTTGTTGTTCGGACGTCCGATGGGATTTTATCGTCCGATCTTCTGTGTCCGAACGTCATCTAGAGAGTTATCAAAGCTTTGTGGAATTTTTAGGACGTCCGATGAGATTGATGAGCGTCCGAAGCATGCGTCCGATCCTTCAGGACGTCCGATGCTTCCTTACGAGCGTCCGACAGAGTTTCCTTCTTGATGTTCTTCATCCTTTCGGACGTCCGACAGATTCCTTCGGACGTCCGACATGAGTGTCCTGTTTTTGCTTCTTCTTTTGGTTGATTTTCATTTCTTGACATATTCGTACCTGATTCTTTGATAGGCAAAAAACACTTATATTTGAAGAGAGTTAGATAAACATTTCAAAGTACTTTGTGATCATCAAAACCAAGAATAACATTCTCCCCCTTTTTGATGATGACAAAACAATGGTTTGAAATGAGATTTGATGATTGCAATATAAGCTCCCCCTTTCTCAATTGACAAAAACTTCCCCTTACTTAATGGATCATAGAGCAAAAATTTGAAAAACTCCCCCTCACTTGGCTACCCTACCGAATTAATCAATTATCCAAAAACATAACAATTAAGCAGCCAACATCCAACATTTTACCAATTCAATCCATCAAGCCAATTCAATTTCAATTAAATCATCAATCAATCCAATCCAGTCCTTCCAACATTTTATCAATTCAATCCATCAAGCCAATTCAATTTCAATTAAATCATCAATCAATCCAATCCAGTCCTCTCCCCCTTTTTGTCATCACAAAAGGCCAATCAATCACATATATCACGGAGAACCAATAACAAAAACATTCATCATATCCACACATTCATCATTCAAAATATTTAAACATCCATCCACATATCCATAACCATTACAGCCATAATCATCCATCAAAAAGTACTAAACGAACACAACATAAACATAAGCATTATATCTACATATCCATTGTTGAACACCACAAACACTAGAAACACATGAAATAGTCAAATAAAATGCAAATGACCCTATGTGATCCTAAATGGTGAACTAGGTAGATCCAGGTGTCCTTCGAGAAAGCTGATATTGGGAGAGGTCCTCCTCTTCAGTTTCTTCATCATCTTCAGCAGCTTCTTCAACTGGTGCCTTGCCTTTATCTGATGTGGAAGGGCCATGAGGAGTCACGGGAGTTGATGAGCTCGGGTCTGGAATTGATGAACTTGGATCAGTGGGGCGTGGCTCTTTGCCATGGAAAACTTCCTCAACCACAGGTGGGGGAAAAAGAAGGTTCTTTTTGTCTAGGTAGGCTGTTTGTTGCTCAGAGGACATGGTGAGCATTAGACCATGTTCCAGAAGAAGAACATGCTGTTTGAGCTCACGAAGGAGCTCAATCACTTCATCATTGGAGGAGGAAGATGCCTTAGTGGCAGACTTCCTGGGATGAATGGGAGTGAGTGCAACAGATGAATGAGTGTGTAGTGGATCATGTGCAGCCTTAGACCTAGGTTCACTAGATGATGCCCCCTTATAAGCCCATAGATTATCCTTAAAGACAAGATTTTTCCTTTCAAAATATCCTTTGGTAAAGGCATAAGAAGATGCTTCTTTGGGACAAACACCTAGAATTGGTACTCTGTAAAACTCAAAAATCTTTTGAAGAAATTTTCCATAAGATAATTTTCTGCGAGAATCAGTGGCATAGCGAAGTAAAAACTTGCACATGACAAAACCAAAATCAATACGAATCTTTTCTCGAAAACAGTAAAAGAGATACAATTTCATTTTGTTTGCATCTGTTCTATGGCCATCAGTAGGCACAAGCAGGTTTGAAATGATTGAAAAGGCAATTAGATTCACAGGGGCAAGATCATTCAGTTTCGCATTAGCAGGGGCAAAAAAACTTCTTTTAAAATAAGTCAACATCTTAGCCCCATCAAAATGATTATCAGCAGTAGGATGCTCTTCATAGGAAAAGAAATTTGCAATTTTACTTTTGCATCCAGGTTCAATAGTAGTTTTTAAAATATCATTCACAATTTCAGAATCAAAGACTAAGTCTACCCCATTAACCCTGGACATAATCTCAGTTTGATCAGTGCATTTCCTAAGATTGGCAAAGAATTGAAACAGCATTTCAGGATAATAGACATTAGGCATAGAAATGAGATGTGACCATTTCTGGAAAGCAAACAGACTCAGAATGGATTCTAAACCTATTTGGCGAAATTCAGAAGAATTTACGGTGCGTTGAGGGATGACACCTTTCTGGGATATCCAGGAGTGTTTGTCTTTTGCAGCATCATCAAAGAATGTAGGGACTGTGATTGATTTTGGAGGCGGTTGAGATGAGGTTCCCTGTCCAGATTCAGGCTGAGGGGTAAGTTGTGGTGTAGGCCGTGACATTTGACCCTTTACAGCTCCCCTCTTGACGCGTTTGGATAATCGTTTGACCGTAGGAACATCATCATCCTCATCCCTGAGTGGATGCTTGCGTCCGGCAGTGACCTTCCCTCCTCTTAGATTCACCATTGTGCGAAATGTGTGGAATGAAGGATGCAAATGATGCACACAGTAGTATGGAAGTGAATCACACAGAAATTTTGGGACAAAAAGGCCTTGAAGAAGATTGGACAGAGCAGTTATGAGAAAATAGGGTTTTGAGGGAAATTTGCGAAATGTTATGCGATTTGGTGAAATGATCAAGAGAAACGAATTGCAATCGATCAGGAAAAGTTTTGGTTGAGTCAATTTGGGAATGAGAGCTTCAGAATGGTACGAATTTGAGAGTGAGAAACGAGAGAGTTTTCGTCCGAGAGGAAATAGAAGAAGAAGAGTTTGAAGCAAATGAGGAAGAAAGTTACTTTAAAAAGTGAACCGTTGCACTGTCGGACGGCTGAACAAAGTCGTGCGTCCGACAGCTTCGTCCGAACAGGTGTTTTCTGGAAAAATAGCTTAAGAACATTATCGGACGTCCGTTCATCTTCTTTCGGACGTCCGAAGGCTTTGAAAAATTTTAAGATGATTTTTCGATTATCCCTAATTTTGATCTTAGATGAATGAACTGATCTAATGGCAAAGCTTTTGTAAAAATATCAGCAAATTGATCTTTAGAACAAACATAATTTACACATACTTCACCTTTTTGAACAAGATCGCGAATAAAGTGGTGCTTTATATCTATACGCTTTGTCCTAGAATGTTGAATTGGATTTTTGGTCAAATTGATAGCACTAGTATTATCACAGAATATAGGCATGCAGTCATATGACAATCCAAAATCATTCAAGGTATGCTTCATCCATAAAAGTTGAGCACAACATGCACTAGCGGCAATATATTCCGCTTCGGTTGTAGACAAAGAGATTGCATTTTGTTTCTTGCTAAACCAAGAGACTAAGCAATTACCAAGAAAGTGACAAGTTCCACTAGTACTCTTTCTTTCCACATGACAACCTCCAAAATCAGCATCTGAATATCCATATAGTGCAAACTCACTAGATCTAGCATACCAAAGACCATAGTCTAATGTACCTTTCAAATACCTAAAAATCCTTTTAACAGCATTCAAATGTGATTCTTTTGGTCAAGATTGAAATCTAGCACACAAGCAAACAACAAACATAATATCGGGTCTACTTGCGGTTAAATAAAGTAAGCTTCCAATCATACCTCTATAGTGCTTTTCATCCACATGTTTACCTTCTTCATCTTTGTCAAGTTTTGTTGAAGTGCACATTGGAGTTCCAACTTGCTTTGAGTCCTCCATGCCAAATCTTTTCAGCAATTCCTTAGTGTATTTTGCTTGATTTATGAAAATGCCCTCTATGGCTTGATGTATTTGAAGTCCAAGGAAGAAATTTAATTCTCCCATCATACTTATTTCAAATTCACTTTTGTAACACCCCGACCAAAGGAAGGTTTCCTTTTATACAAGTTTTTGTTGGACGAGCAGAGTAGCACAGCTTTTAAACTCGAAAAAGAAAAGAAAAATTTTGACAAAACACAGGGGCCAAATCCGGCCGGAAATCCGGCCAGCTTATGGCCGGATACCTGGCCGGATTGCCTTGCCATTTTGAAAAAAAAATGAAGTAGGCCACTGCCTCGAATCCGGCCAAGAATCCGGCCGGAAATCCGGCCAGATTCCGGCCGGATTGTGACGTGGTAGTCCGGCTGCCAACTTTTGACCAGTAGTTTTTCTTCATAAATATCTTGTTTTGGTTGCTTTTTGTCCTCATTTTTGTCCCTGCTCAACCGTGAGCTTTGAGAGAAAAGAAAGAAAAGCCTTTCAAATTCTAGTTTCAATTTTCTCTTGAATCTTGAGTTTTCACCGATCGATTTTCAATTCACTCCACACAAGGGCTCATATGGGAGGTTTGAAGAGGTTGACGGATTGATTTTGAAGGGGAAGCTTTTAATTGCTAGTCTTCTTGAGTTGTGAGGTAAGTTGAATAAACAAGTTCCTTGTGGTTCTAATATGGGTTAATCTAGGGTTTGTGATGTTTGAATATGTTAAATTGTGGAGTATTTTATGGGTTTAAGGAAATTATGATGAATTTCTGATTTATTGGGTATTTTTCTGATTTTAAATGATTATGATTAGTAGGCTTGAATTGATGGATTGAAATGGTGTTAAATGAAGTGATTGTGCGTTAATTGTGATCGTTTGCGGAAAATTTACGCTTATGGTATAATTTCTGGTTTTAGGGTTTCAATTTGGGAATTTTTCCAAGGTTGGCTTATGAGCTTCTAATTGGCTCAATTGAGGGGTATTGAGGCCCTAATTGGATATGTTTTATCGTTTACGAATCGTATACGCAATTGTGGTTAATTACTATATGCTTGGGTATTTGATTGTAGGATGGAAAGGATGAATTTATGGGGAAATGCTGTCCGATTTTGAATAGCGTTGGTGACTTTGAGTTTAAGTTAAAAGGCTTGGACTTGAATGATGAAATTGTGTTTATTGGACGAGGATTGTGAGCCGTAGAGGTGAGTGACCTTAAACTGTTTCCAACGTTACCTTTGAAATGTTTCTTGCATCGTTTCTTTGATTGCATATCCTGTGTGCCGGCATATAAGTTCTTGACATGTTTTGGCTCAAATGAGTACTTGGAATTCGTGTGCTGGACCCCAACGTCTCCTCCACCGTTTAATGTTCCTGTAGAGTACCAATGGGCTCTTTCTCAATGTTCAATGTTAAATGTTCAATGTTAAATGATTGTTTGGAGCATTGGACGTCTAAGTACCATGATTTCACTGGCTCACGAGAGCAATGAAAGTGCATTGATTACTGAATCATGACATTATTGAAATGAATGATTGTGAAACTGATTTGATAACTGATTTTATTGGTTACTCGCTGAGCTTCTAGCTCGCCCCAAAATATTTTATTCCCCTCCACAGGGCTCAAGGCGAAGGAGTGGCTTGTAGTGCTCATTCATGGATTATCTCAATTAGGATTGAATTTGGATTTCCTTTTGTGTAATCGCTCATATTGGGATTGTATTGAACGTTTAGTAGTTGTGGACTTCCTCCTGTATCATAGTTGGTATCAAGGATCAGAGTGGCGCAGTGGAAGCGTGGACGCTTCGCTTTTGATATGTAAAGTTTTGGAACATTTGATGTATATTTGAGATATATCTTGTAATTCAATTAAGGATTGTAGTGAACGACTGAGTCCCGGCGAGAGCTGGGTAGGCGGCCCGCCGAACCCTCTGGTTCGCCTTAGGGGAAAGTGGGGCCGTCACAACTTTGCATAATGGTGGAAAAATCCTTGCATAGATACTCATTAGTAGCACCAAAAATAATATCATCTACATATATTTGCATGATAAGGAGTTCAATTAGCACTTGCTTAGTAAACAGTGTGGTGTCCACAACTCCTCTTTTGAAATTATTTTCAATCAAGAAACCGCTCAATCTTTCATACCAAGCTCTTGGAGCTTGTTTTAGCCCATACAATGCTTTTGAGAGTTTAAACACATGATTTGGAAATTTTGAATTTTCAAAACCGGGGGGTTGATCCACATATACTTCTTGATCAATAAAACCGTTTAAGAAGGCACTTTTAACATCTATTTGAAACAGTTTAAAACCTTTGAAGCAAGCAAAAGCAAGAAGCATTCTAATTGATTCTAATCTAGCTACGGGAGCAAATGTTTCATCAAAATCAATTCCTTCTTCTTGAGCATACCCTTTTGCAACTAATCTAGCTTTATTTCTTATAACTACACCTTTATCATCCAGCTTATTTCTAAATACCCACTTAGTGCCAATGATAGGGTGATTTTGAGGTCTATCAACTAGTGTCCAAACCTCATTTCTTTCAAATTGATTGAGTTCCTCTTGCATTGCCAAAATCCAGTTTTCATCCATTAAGGCATCATTGATATTTTTAGGTTCAAAAAGAGAAACTAAAGCAAAATTGTCTATCAATTTCTTAGATGAGGAACGAGTGTTTACCTTCTCGGAGGGATCACCAATTATAAGTTCTTTTGGATGATTTTGGCTAAATTTCCAAGCCTTCGGAAGATCTTTGAATGAATCATCATTTTTGTCCTCATCTTCCCTTTCTTGATCTTCATGAGCTTCATTCTCCATTTCCTTTGCTTCCGGTTTAGAGTTTCCTCCATTTCCAATTTTTAGCTTTTCCATTCCTTCACGAACACCTACATCATCATCCTCACACGAACTTTTGGAATTATCATCATTAGTTTCATCAAATGTTATGTGTATGGCTTCTTCTATCACAAGAGTCCTTCTATTAAAGACTCTATATCCTCTTTTGTTCTCACAATATCCCAAAAATATTCCTTCATCAGATTTTTTTCTTAAACTTACCAAGATGCTCCTTTAAATTCAAAATAAAACATTTACAACCAAAGACTTTGAAATATCCAACCGTAGGTTTCTTATAAAAAATCAGTTCATAAGATGTTTTATTCAAAATGGGTCTCAAAAGGATTCTATTCATCACATAACATGCAGTATTTACTGCTTCCGCCCAAAGGTATTTTGGCAAACTACATTCACTTAACATAGTTCTAGCAGCCTCTTGTAGTGTCCTATTTTTCCTTTCTACAACACCATTTTGTTGTGGAGTTCTTGCAATTGAAAACTCATGTGTTATGCCATTATGATCACAAAATTCTGGAAAACCACAGTACTTGAATTCCGTTCCATTATCACTTCTAATCCTAACAATTTTTAAATCAAGCAGATTTTGCACTTTAGCAAACAATGAAGTGAAATTCTTGAAGGCATCATCCTTATGAGCAAGAAATATCACCCAAGTATATCTAGAGTAATCATCCACAATCACAAAGCAGTATTTCTTACCTCCCAAGCTAGTGATTTGAGTAGGACCAAATAAGTCAAGATGCAAGAGTTCTAAAGGTTTAGAAGTTGATACACACTTCTTTGGTTTAAAAGAAACTTTTGTTTGCTTTCCAAATTGACATGCATCACAAATTTTATCCTTTTCAAAACTGATTTTTGGCAAGCCTCTAACCAGCTCCTTTTTCGAAATTTCCTTTAGTAAATCCATGTTAAAATGACAAAGTCTCCTATGCCACAACCAAGGATCTTCATTTGAAGCTTTAAGACATTTGAAGCTAGATGAATCAATTTTATCAAGAACCACAATATATATGTCGTTAAACCTCTTACCTTTGAACACAACATTATATTTGGAATCAAGCACAATGCATTCATGCTTTTTAAACAACACATTCAAGTCTTTATCACACAATTGACTAACACTAAGCAAGTTATAACCTAAGTTATCAACCAAGAGCACATTATGAACAAAAGTTTCACCATCCTTACCAACATCACCTATTCCAATTGTCTTAGCTTTCACATCATCACCAAATGTCACCTTTCCACTTGATTTTGATTTTAGCTTTATGAACAAGGAAGGATCACCGGTCATATGCCTTGAACAGCCACTGTCAATGAACCATTTTGACTTGTTTGAGCCTTTTCCCTGAAAAGAGAGAGTGTTTGGTACCCTTTAACTTTTGGGTCCTCAAAAGTTAGCATTGTGCCTAACTACCCACATGCATTTTCCTCCTTTGTTCAGATTTCTTTTAACATAACAATCTCCTTTCAAATGCCCTCTTTGACAACAAAAACTACACAAAATAGAAGAGTCTCTAGCATGTAATGGTTTGACATATCTCAATCCACTTCTTCTATATGTTGTGAAACCATGTGCATTTTTGTTGTGTGCTAATGTTCTTTGATGAGCAGTAAGAAAGGTAGATGACATGTTCTTTTTGAGAAAATCTTGCTTTCTTGCTTTCAACATCTCATCCAAGTTGTCCATTCTTTTCTTCAAATCACCATGTCTTTCCTTCAGCATTTCACAAATACTTGTCTTTCTATCAAGCTCATTTTGAACATCAAATCCGGCTCTAACAAGACATTCATTGTCAGTCTTTAGTTGTTTATTTTGTTGAAGAAGACTTGCATTTTCATGAATGAGAAAAGTAATTTTCTGTTTTAGCTGCTTGTTTTTATCATAAGATTCCTTCAAGGCATTATGCAGTTTTTCAACAAAGGATTCAAGATCATCATCTTCTTCATCATCACTTTCAGATTGAGAGTGTATGGAAGTTACCTCATTATCTCCAATAGCCATGAAGGCCATTTGAGCTGATTCTTCCTCTTCTTCAACTTCCCCTTCGGAGTTGCATTCATTCCAAGTAATCTGGAAGTTGTTGAATCTTGGCTTTCGATCAGCTTTCCCATCTTTCATTTTCTTCATGGGGCATTCGTTTGCATAGTGTCCAGGCTGTCCACATTCATAGCATTTGTCCACTTGCTTCTTGTTGAATTCTTGTTTTCCTTTGTTCCTTGCATTTGATGAATAATTCTGAAATTGATTGCTAGGTCCTCCCTTTCTAAACTTTCTTTTATTCAAGATTCTCTTGAAGCCTCTTGTGATGAGAGCAAGATCATTATCATCACCATCCGAGTCTTCATCATCCAAGTGAGCTGGATCATCTTCACCTTGAGTAGTCTTTAGAGCAATGTTTCTCTTTGCTCTAGCATCCTCTTCCTCCTGCACTTTAGATTTCAATTTCAACTCATAAGAGGTTAGTGAGTTAATGAGAGATTCAATAGGCACAGAATTTAAATCCTTAGCCTCCTCTATTGCAGTCACTTTATTTTCCCATTCTTTGCCCAATGCATTGAGAATTTTCCTGTTCTTCTTTCCCAAGGTGTACTCTTTGCCCAACACCTCGAGATCTTTGATCAAGTCATTGAACCTGCAATACATTTTGTCAATATCCTCAAGAGGTTCAATTTTAAATGATTCATACTTTGTGACCAAGATAGCCTTTTTCTGTTCTCTCACGTTGTCACCACCCTCATGGATTTCTCTTAGCTTATCCCACATTTCTTTGGCCGATTTACAGCCTTTTACTCTAATTGATTCATTTGAATCTAAGGCACTATAAAGAACATTCATGGCTTTGGCATTCAATGTGAGATTAATCCTATCTTGAGCATTCATTTCAGCTCTCGTTTTTGGCTGAAGCAAACCTGTATCTGCATCAAGAAAGTTAGCTTCATGCGGTCCTTCACTCACAATAAACCATAGCTCAATATCAATAGATTGCAAAAAGATAATCATCCTTTCTTTCCAGCTAACATAATTGGAGCCACTAAACATGGGAGGCCTAGTAACAGATTGCCCCTCAACAAACATAGCATGACAGGTTGTCATCTTTACTCCAAGCCGCTTGAGCTTAATCTCTAGGAGACCAGGCTCTGATACCAATTGTAAGGCCCAAAGACAACCTAAGAGGGGGGGTGAATTAGGTTGATTAAAATCTTAATCAAATTTATGCACTTTTTCTTTAATAAAAATTTACCTTCTTTTCTAGTAATGATCAACCAAGTAGATTAGAAGAAGAGAGCAATGTTGATTAGAAAAAACAAGTATAGATAAGCAATGAGGATTTTATTAAACAAAAAGAATAAGATAGAATATCAAACCGATTGTCTACCAAGCTTTCCTCAAACTTGAAGACCAATCACTAGGTTGAGCAACTTCTCTTTGATGAAAGATGATCAACTAGATGTACAATGGAGGGAGCACTTCCTCCTTGCCCTAAGCCTCACTTAGTCAAGCTAAGAAGTTTTACAACCACTCAGATAACCCTCAACAAAGCTACACTAATGAAACTTTCAACCACAAGAGAAATACTCACAAGAAATTCATACCACTTGGAGAACAAATCTAGCTTTGGAGACTATTTTCTAGCTAAAATATCTCTTGAGATCTTGTAAACTAAGTGTGCAAAAGTCCTCATCTGATTCAGAATCGTTTGTATTTAAAGGGAACCAAAAATGGGCTTCATTAATACTTCCAACGGATAGAAGGCAGATGAAGAGTCAGCTAGCCGTTGGGGCTGTCGGACGTCCGACAGCTTAGTAATCGTCCGATCCCATCGTCCGAAAATCAGTCAAGTTGTTGTTCGGACGTCCGATGGGATTTTATCGTCCGAGCTTCTGTGTCCGAACGTCATCCAGAGAGTTATCAAAGCTTTGTGGAATTTTTAGGACGTCCGATGAGATTGATGAGCGTCCGAAGCATGCGTCCGATCCTTCAGGACGTCCGATGCTTCCTTACGAGCGTCCGACAGAGTTTCTTTCTTGATGTTCTTCATCCTTTCGGACGTCCGACAGATTCCTTCGGACGTCTGACATGAGTGTCCTGTTTTTGCTTCTTCTTTTGGTTGATTTTCATTTCTTGACATATTCGTACCTGATTCTTTGATAGGCAAAAAACACTTATATTTGAAGAGAGTTAGATAAACATTTCAAAGTACTTTGTGATCATCAAAACCAAGAATAACAAAAGCATCCACTTTTCAGCTCAAAGTTGCTGATTTAAACAAGTAAGACAGGATCAGTCTTGGTTTTCGGTAATATTTAGAAACTCGGCATAATTCACAGAAATTGAATCATGCTCTGAAATTCGTAACACAATATAAATTCCAATCAAGGTTTCAAACACAACAAAATAAACTAAATTCAGAGTTTTGAATATTGAGATATATCAGTCCAAAGTTGGTCGACTTTCATGACCTGTCCAGTCATTTTCCAGATTTGAGAAGTCATCTTTGAGGTACCATTTGGCCATCGAAATGGAATTGAAAATACACCAAATTTGGTACATTTAATCTTCCATATGTGAACAACATCTATACCAAATTTCATGTGAAAAATCACGTGGGAAGGCAGTTAACAAAATAATCAAAGTTTGTGAAATTCCCAAAGCAAATCTGCCATCTCACTCTTTTCTTTCTTTCCAAACATTTTGCACAATGAAATCAGTTCCAATTCGGTTCATTTTTGGAACCAAGGTCCTTTAAATATTCAAAAATTAATTGATGGTTGATTGACATCAAAATTTTCGAAATAAAACATCCCACAACAAACTAGACCAGTCGGCCAGCAAGAAGGAAAAGCTTTCCAGTTTTCCAGCTTTATCGTACTTTAAACATCAGGCCATATCTTACTCAATACAAGTTCAAATTATGAATAGTTGGTGGCGTTGGAAACTAGGTTCAAAATAATTAATTTCATCAGAAGAAAACATTTCCAAAATCAGTTCACAAGTAGTTCGAATTCAAGCCACCAGTTGCAACCTCTCATGTCCATTCGAATGGAACAGGCAGACAGAACAGAACAGAACAACCGACTTTATCAATTCACTGCAGTTCACTCAGATCAAACTAGTAAGTGATTTTTATACCGTTAGAAAGCTATGGATGTCTAGTTTCAAATGTTGCAAACGGCATTCGATTTCGACTTTTGTACAAAGAGATATGTTCAATCAAAGAAGCACTATTCGGCAGCCCAGATTACCATTTCCAAGTTTCTTTCAATTTCAAAAATTCAAGTTTTGCTCAACCAAATCAAATGATTTTGGACAACACTTTGTGCACACAATATACCACATATAACCATCAATTTCACAGCAAAATAAGTACCAAAAATTTGAAATGGAAACAGAGCAACAATGGACAGAATTTCGGCCATCTTGCCTCTCACGATTTTCTCTCTTTCTTTTCCTCTTCTAGTTTCTTCCATTAAAACTCATCACAAACACACTAACACACACATAAACATCATGGCAGCCCTCATAAACCAAGGTGGGAGTTCATAGAACCCACTTTAACCAACCAAATCCAAGCAACAACAACAATAAGGAAGCTACAAGCTTCAAAACCAAGAAATGAAATAAGAAAGCAAAAGTTTTGAGAGATGTTTATACCTTCAAAGACCAAGAAGAAACCCTCTATTTTTGGTGTGAGAACTCCTTAAAACAGCCCCTAACCAGCCGCCCCTCTCTTCCTTCAAGCTAGAGCAAGAACCTAAGGAGTTTGATGGTTGGATGATATTTTGCAAGCAAAATGGAAGCTAGAAGTGAGGAGTTCTCTTCTTCTCGTTCTTGTCTTGAGGGCTGGCCGAATGGAATGAGAGAGAGAAGGGTTTGGTGGTCCAATTCTTGGAGAGCAAGAATGAAGAATTGTGTTGGAGAAGCTAACTTAAAGTTGGTACACAAAGTCAACCCTTAATAGTAACTCAATAGGGTTTCGTACTACCACTTTCTCTCTCGTTTGGTACACTTATGCACTAATCTTCCAAGGTACCTCCTTTAACTCTGTAATTACTCACTTTTATTAGTCTAATATTAATTTTTCAAATCTCCAATTAGTCATACCAGCGCGACTTTCGGAAAACTATTGACGCGCGCGCGGTAAAGCTTAATTTTAACTAACTCACATCTAATCCATCAATTAACTTTTCTTAGTTTACTATTGATCATTCTTAATTCTCCAAGATTATTGCACTCTCGAATCGAATATAGCTTTGAAAAACGTGTACTCATTATTTCTCGCTAAACGAGGCGTAGAAAAATTAAATTTGCTAATGAAACATTTTAAAATTATAAAAGGGACAATTTTGCATACAAATAGACTTGAAACGGATGAAATAAATTATTTGGGGTAAACGGGTGAATAAATAATTAAATAAACCAGTAAAATAAGATAAAATAAGAAAATTTTTCGGGTCCTCACAAAGTGGAATTGAAAAAGAAACACAAAGGAAATTCTCAAACTGGTTAGGCCGTGACGTCTCATATGGCTTGTGGATACTGTGGCAAGTTTAACCACACTGAGGCCGAGTATTGGAGAAAGCAAGGAAAATGTCTGACCTGCGGTAGTGCCGAACATTGGGTTTCAAGTTGCCCTAGTGCCTCTAAAAAGAGGAAATACTTAGCAGCTTGCTAGGTCCGCTGCAAAGCAGTCGAGTGCCAGAAGGAGTGATTAATGCTAATGACTGTAAGCGAGATCCAGTAGTGGAAGATTTGCGGGTGGGGATAGATCTGACTCCACTCGAGGGATTGAGGTTGTAGTTTTATCCTAGTTTAGGCTGGCACTTTTAGAGGTTGTAATCTTTTGTATAGGAGATAAAGTTCTTTTGTTGTTTTGTATATTTGCGACTTAGCACGTTTTCCTATGATTTTGTTTATCTCCTCTTTCTTTTGAAATGATTTGATGAAGTTATCCTCACTTGGTGTAACTATTATGATCTTTTATGACTCAAAAAAAATTTAATTAAATTACTTTGCTTTAATTGATTTTACGGCTTATATGTATATTTAATTTATTGCCCCACACCTTTAGACCTGTAATAAGATCATGAACAGCACCTGAGGATAGTTTTACAAACCCTGAGAGAGCGCCAACTTTTTGCTAAGTTCAATAAATGTGAGTTTTCATTGGAAGAAATAGTCTTTCGAGGTCATATAATCTCTAAGGAAGGATTTTCTGTGGACCCAACTAAGGTAGAAACTATTTCTAAGTGGAAACGACCAGAAAACCCTACCGAAATTTGGAGTTTCTTAGGGTTAGCGGGGTATTACCGTTGATTTATCAAGGACTTTTCTAAAACTGTAAAACCCTTAACCGAGTTGACTAAGAAGCATGGAAAGTTCATATGGGATTCTAAATGTGATGAAGGGTTTCAAGAGTTGAAAAAGTGTTTGACTGAGACACCTGTATTAGCATTGCCGAGCGGAGAAGATGGTTTTGTGGTTTATATAGATGTTTCAAAGGATGGTTTATGATGTGTATTAATGCAAAATGGAAAAGTGATTGCGTATGCCTCCCATAAGTTGAAACCTCATGAGCAGAATTATCCGACCCATGACTTGGAGTTAGCGGCAGTAGTGTTTGCCTTGAAAACTAGAGACATTATTTATATGGAGTGACTTTCGAGGTTTTCACTGATCACAAGAGTCTTAAGCATTTGTTCTCCCAAAAAGAGTTGAATTTGATGCAACATAGATGGATGAAAATTTTGGAAGATTATGACTGTTCGCTTAACTATCACCCTGAAAAAGCTAATGTAGTGGCGGATGCTCTAAGTCGTATGGTGCAAGTGGCCAGTTAATGGTGAGAGAATGGCACATGCTAGAGGAAGTTAGTGTTTGGAATCCGCGTCTTGAGCCAAAAAGGGTAATTTTTGGGAATATTACTGTGAGATCCACCTTGTTAGAGAGAATCAAAGAAACTCAAAAAGGAAACCCTATAAGATTATCCAGTGCATAGGAAATGTGGCTTACAAGTTGGAATTGCCTTTGAATTTATCCAGGATTCATGATGTCTTCCATGTCTCCATGTTCAAGAAATATCGTCCTAACCCGTCCCATGTGTCACGACCAGAAGAAGTAGAGATTGATGAGAATTTGTCACATGAGGAAAGACCGGTAGAGATTTTAGATCGAAAAGTGAAGGAGTTAAGACGCAAGCAAATCCCTCTAGTGAAAATAGTATGGAGAATCAGGGACTGGAGGAAGCAACTTGGGAAGTAGAAGAGGAGATTCGAAAGAAGTACCAAAAATTGTTCCTAAATCAAGGTATGAATTTCGAGAAAGAAATTCTTTTAAGGGTGGAAGGATGTGAGGACCCGAATTTTATTTTACTTACTTTTATTTTATTTTATTAGTTTATTTATTTATTCACCCGTTTACTCCGAATAATTTATTTCATCTATTTTAAATCCATTTGTATGGAACAATGTCTCATTTATATTTTTAAAACGTTTCGTTAGCGAATTTAATTTTTCTACGGCTCGTTTAGTGAGAAATAGCAAATGCATATTTTTCGAGGCAAATTCGATCCGAGAGTACATTAATCTTGGAGAATTAAGAGATTAGATATGAGTGAGTTAAGTTAAGCTCAATTAGGAGCACTAATTGCTCACTAATCGGTTGTTGACTTTTGGGGTTTCAAGAACACCTTTATGTCATTCCTCTTGTCACACCATCAAATCACCCAACTACCACCAAAACCTTTCTTCCTCTCCTCTCCCTTGGCCGACTCCCCCTCCGTCATTCCTCCACAAAAATTTCAGCTCCTTGGCTTCCATTTTTGCTCCACAAAGACACTCCAAACTTGCTCTTTTCATTGTTCTTCATACAAGCTTGGAAGGTAACTTGAACAAGAGAGAAACTTTGGTGATTTAAGAGCTTATACTCTAATGATTGGACTACATCTTTTGCAAACAAGGTAACCATCCAAAAACTCTCATCTTTTCCTCTCAAATCATAGTGCTTAGTTAGTTCTAGCTAATTAGTTGTTGGGTTGTTGATGGGTTCACAAGAACCTTGACATTAGGTAGTGGACTTGAGGTGGTTTTATAGGTTGAGGCCTTGAGGATTTTGTATGTTTATTTGCTGGTTTGATGCTTATTATGAGAAGATATGGTTTAGTTCTAGTTAGAAAGTTGAAAAAAACACTAGAGGAATGAGAGATGCATGCTGTCTGAATTTTGGCTTGTTGAAACCCTCATGTTAATTTCGAATTTTGTTGTTGTTTTGGTGCTATAATGTTTGTTATATGATGGTGTTTATGTGTGTTAAATATCTCCCAAAAAACTTTACAATTGGTTGAGTTAAAGTAGGGTTTAAGTGAGGAAGAAATCTGGAAACTTTTCTGACCAGGAGACCCGACCAGTGCTCACATTTTGGGTCATAACTTTTTTTCTAGGAGATGAAATCGAGTAATGTTTGTGGCATCCGAAACTAGACTCCAAGAGATTTCCGTTGGTATAAAATGTAAATCCAAATTCATTTCCTATGAGTCGTAGTGAACCGGCAAAGATGACTGAATTTCCTCACTGTTTTCATTCGAGAAACAAGCCTGGCTGCAGTTTGTAGATCAATTTTACCTATCTTACAAAACGAATTTTAAGACAGTTCCTTGTAGTGATTTGTAGCCTTTTTGAATCTAGTTTTCAATGCCGTAAACCACGCTAAATTTTGAGTTGTGTAGCTTTAGTTATGACCAGATTTTGAAACTCTGTCAAGCCTCCAAAATTGGAAATTTCGTGCAACAGGTTCCAAAATTCAGTTTTCTTAAAACCATTGTACCTTGATGTAGAAAGGTCCGAATTGGGTTGTGTTTCTTGCATTTGAAACTAGATTTGGAATTCTATTAGTGGTACAAATTTCAAGGGTTGATTCCATTTCTACGAATTTTTCCAAATTTCCAAACTTTGCTGAAATTGCAAGCCTGTTTTGCTCTGTCCTGTCTGGAACAGTGACTTTGAGCTAAACTTTGAATGATTTCGAATTGGAGTCTGAGAAAAATGTCTTCTTGAGAGTTTTAGTGCTTTGAGTATAGTTTTCAGCGGCATAAAGTTTCCAAATTTTGGACTTACGAAACTCGATGTACGATTTTTCAAAATAGTGTCACACCAAGCTGGAAATTTTCTGGTTTCAACCAAAGTACTCTTTTAAACACTTTCAACCTCCCTTTGAGATTGTAGTCCGTTTTAAGTTTAATTTCATGGTTGGACACAAGGTCACTTTCGAACTTTAAACCTTCATTTTGAATCTTGGTTTCCAAAGGATTAAACCTCTTTTGATGATTCTTTTGGTTCCCTAACTTTCTTGGCTAATAGCACATCTTTTCATACTTGAGTTATGGACTTCAATCCCTATTCTTATGTCCTCGATTCCCATGAGTTTGAATTTCAAAAGGAGAGCGTTTTAACTAGAGTAGTTCTTGGTGAATTTCACTAGTTTTATACTCGAAACTTGGAACCTTAGCTCTGATTTACTATGAAAATGAGTGGAGTTTTGGATGAGTTTTAACTCCATTAGTTTGGATAATGTGAACGTTCCTTATATTCTTAAAACTTGGGCGTAGAACTAGAAGTTTTGAGAAATGAAAACCATTTTTCCTTTTGTCAATTTTCGTGCCGAAAGTATATATTATACTTTTTTTGGAATTGATATTACTTACCATGATTTCACTGGCTCACGAGAGCACTAAACGGACATTTGATCTCTGAATCATGACATCATCGAAATCATCGAAATGCCACATTGTGAAATATATTTGCTTAATGATTTTGCTGGTTACTCGCTGAGCTTCTAGCTCACCCCAAAAATATTTTATTCCCCTCCACAGGGCTCAAGGCGAAGGAAGGACTTATAGTACTTGTGCACGTGATTGGATGGCCTATGTTTTGTACAGTTTTGATTTGGAATCATTTTATGTATAGTTGAGAATTGTTTCCGCTGCTTTTGTGACATGTAATTATTGGAGACTTGGATGTATAATTGTGGACCATGTGATGTGTATTTGAGATGTATATTGTAATATATTTGAGGATTGTAGTGAACGACTGAGTCCCGGCGAGAGCTGGGCAGGCGGCCCGCCGATACCCTCGGGTTCGCCCTTGGGAGAGGTGGGGCTGTCACAGTTGGTATCAGAGCTTAGGCTTCAGATCTCTGTAGTGTATCCTAGGCTTGAAGTTTAGGATGCCGGACTGTGGGTTTGATTTGACTCTTGAGAGATTTGTGCAGGATGTCTTGACTTGATTGGTACAAGAGGGAATGTCGAGGACGACATTCTTTTAAGGAGAGGAGATTGTGACGCCCCGAAAAAAAATGAGTTTGAGAACCCGGAAATTTTTTTAATTTTCTAGGGTTTATTTTTTTAACGCCCGCCTTTTCTACATTTTCTTGATTAGAAAAATTCCCAGATAAAGTTTATGAGCAAAAATAGTTTTAAAATGATTTTTCTAGTATCGGTTAGTTTTTGAGAAATTAAAAGCGTATTTTGGACGTGGACCCGCAAGTGCGGTAAATGCATTATATTTTTGACAACTTGTTGGAATTTTGTATTAAGTGATATTATTTTACAAGGTGTTAAGATATTTGTCTTGGAGAGACAAGAAGATAATCTCAAGCTTAAAGAGTGACAAGTGTCACCTTGTTATTGAAGGTTGGACTTTGACATTTGACCATCTTACTACCTTTACCAAATAAGTACCAAATTGATCCAAAATTACCTTCATTCTTCATCATCTTGGCTGAGCTTCACAAGGAGAAAAGAAAGGAAAGCTTTCATCTTACTTCTTCATTTCTTGCTCCAATCAAACAATTTAACCGATTAAACTTGGATTTGCTCCATAAAAACCTTTCTCTTGGTAGTATTAAGGTGTGTAGTGAAGTGGTTTGAGAAGCAAAGGTGCTAAGTTGGGTCTTTCCTTGGGTTTGCATGGTAAGTGACTAAGGAACCTTTCCTTTGATCTTGATGATGTTCAATTCATGATTGGTGGTGGTATAAGATGAACTTTTATGGATTAAATCTTGATTTTGGTTGAATTGGTGAAGTTTTATAATTATTGGGGATTTTTCTGTTTTCATATGAATATGATTATGGGGTCATGTATGATGATTGGAAATGATGTTTAATGACTCTAGGAGGTGGAAAAAGTGATTAATTGCAACCAATTTCTGTTTTGGACCAAAAATTGAAAAGTGAGGGTTTTGTGATGAACATTCTGTCCGAAATTTTAGGTCATAGTTAGAGGCCGAATTGGCCTTAGCTCAAAACATGAAAGTTTTAGGGAATGACATTTTAGAGGTGCCTACAAAATTTCAGGTCAATTGGAGTAGTGTCGAATGAGATAAGCCGAATTTACTGTTGCTGCTCTGGGTTCATCAGGATTTAAGAACTGCGTCTGAAATGGGTTGTTTTGACTGGAATTGCTTTGGATTTGGGTATTCAGGTCTTCTGATGAAATGTAGCTTGATGTCTTAGCTTTCATGTTCCATTGGAATCAATGCAATTGGACCTGTGTAGGCTGAGATAGACGTATTACAGTTTTGTGTGATTTGGGAACCTGCAATTGAGGTTCTGGCTGGGTTTTCTGCATTTCTGACCTAGTTGTGCTAGGATTTGGACTGAGAGGCCTTCTACATTGTTGTAGCCCTGGTTCTTAGCTTCGAAACGGTGGGTCTTGGACCTCCATCCGATACTCATAGTACCTTTTGTGCCATTACCGCAAAAGGACGTCAAAACTGTTTTTTCTAGTTTTGAGCTTAACTTTCATTTCCGGACTTTTCCCTAGCTTGACTTGTACGAGTACTACTTGGAGCTTGCTGAATGGCTATTGGATGAACTTGTTGTTGTGTGTGTACCTTTGGGACTGGCTGAGGATATAATGAAGCCGTGGTGGCTGGAAAAGTAAGAAAATTCAGGGGAAATGCTGTCCGAATTTGGAATGGGCTTGATTGCTTTGCGTTTGTGCTTTAGGGCTTGGACTTGAGTGAAGTAATGCAATATGATGGATGGTTTCAGAGCCGTGGAGGTGAGTGACCCTAAACTATTTCCAAAGTACTTGTGAAATATTTCTTGCATTATTTATTCGATTGCATCTCATGCGTGCTTGCATGTGAATTCATGATATGATTTTGGCTTCAATGAGTTCTGGGAAAGTCTTGTGCTGGACACCAACGTCTCCATTCTGTTTGTGGTTCATGTTCATGGTTATCTGGAGCTCAAAAAGGGGCTTCCTCTCTCTGTTCGTGTGTTATGATCTATTTGAGCGTTGGGTGTTCTAGTGCAATGATTTCACTGGCTCACGAGAGCACTAAACGGACATTTGATCTCTGAATCATGACATCATCGAAATCATCGAAATGCCACATTGTGAAATATATTTGCTTAATGATTTTGCTGGTTACTCGCTGAGCTTCTAGCTCACCCCAAAAATATTTTATTCCCCTCCACAGGGCTCAAGGCGAAGGAAGGACTTATAGTACTTGTGCACGTGATTGGATGGCCTATGTTTTGTACAGTTTTGATTTGGAATCATTTTTTGTATAGTTGAGAATTGTTTCCGCTGCTTTTGTGACATGTAATTATTGGAGACTTGGATGTATAATTGTGGACCATGTGATGTGTATTTGAGATGTATATTGTAATATATTTGAGGATTGTAGTGAACGACTGAGTCCCGGCGAGAGCTGGGCAGGCGGCCCGCCGATACCCTCGGGTTCGCCCTTGGGAGAGGTGGGGCTGTCACAGTTGGTATCAGAGCTTAGGCTTCAGATCTCTGTAGTGTATCCTAGGCTTGAAGTTTAGGATGCCGGACTGTGGGTTTGATTTGACTCTTGAGAGATTTGTGCAGGATGTCTTGACTTGATTGGTACAAGAGGGAATGTCGAGGACGACATTCTTTTAAGGAGAGGAGATTGTGACGCCCCGAAAAAAAATGAGTTTGAGAACCCGGAAATTTTTTTAATTTTCTAGGGTTTATTTTTTTAACGCCCGCCTTTTCTACATTTTCTTGATTAGAAAAATTCCCCAGATAAAGTTTATGAGCAAAAATAGTTTTAAAATGATTTTTCTAGTATCGGTTAGTTTTTGAGAAATTAAAAGCGTATTTTGGACGTGGGACCCGCAAGTGCGGTAAATGCATTATATTTTTGACAACTTGTTGGAATTTTGTATTAAGTGATATTATTTTACAAGGTGTTAAGATATTTGTCTTGGAGAGACAAGAAGATAATCTCAAGCTTAAAGAGTGACAAGTGTCACCTTGTTATTGAAGGTTGGACTTTGACATTTGACCATCTTACTACCTTTACCAAATAAGTACCAAATTGATCCAAAATTACCTTCATTCTTCATCATCTTGGCTGAGCTTCACAAGGAGAAAAGAAAGGAAAGCTTTCATCTTACTTCTTCATTTCTTGCTCCAATCAAACAATTTAACCGATTAAACTTGGATTTGCTCCATAAAAACCTTTCTCTTGGTAGTATTAAGGTGTGTAGTGAAGTGGTTTGAGAAGCAAAGGTGCTAAGTTGGGTCTTTCCTTGGGTTTGCATGGTAAGTGACTAAGGAACCTTTCCTTTGATCTTGATGATGTTCAATTCATGATTGGTGGTGGTATAAGATGAACTTTTATGGATTAAATCTTGATTTTGGTTGAATTGGTGAAGTTTTATAATTATTGGGGATTTTTCTGTTTTCATATGAATATGATTATGGGGTCATGTATGATGATTGGAAATGATGTTTAATGACTCTAGGAGGTGGAAAAAGTGATTAATTGCAACCAATTTCTGTTTTGGACCAAAAATTGAAAAGTGAGGGTTTTGTGATGAACATTCTGTCCGAAATTTTAGGTCATAGTTAGAGGCCGAATTGGCCTTAGCTCAAAACATGAAAGTTTTAGGGAATGACATTTTAGAGGTGCCTACAAAATTTCAGGTCAATTGGAGTAGTGTCGAATGAGATAAGCCGAATTTACTGTTGCTGCTCTGGGTTCATCAGGATTTAAGAACTGCGTCTGAAATGGGTTGTTTTGACTGGAATTGCTTTGGATTTGGGTATTCAGGTCTTCTGATGAAATGTAGCTTGATGTCTTAGCTTTCATGTTCCATTGGAATCAATGCAATTGGACCTGTGTAGGCTGAGATAGACGTATTACAGTTTTGTGTGATTTGGGAACCTGCAATTGAGGTTCTGGCTGGGTTTTCTGCATTTCTGACCTAGTTGTGCTAGGATTTGGACTGAGAGGCCTTCTACATTGTTGTAGCCCTGGTTCTTAGCTTCGAAACGGTGGGTCTTGGACCTCCATCCGATACTCATAGTACCTTTTGTGCCATTACCGGAAAAGGACGTCAAAACTGTTTTTTCTAGTTTTGAGCTTAACTTTCATTTCCGGACTTTTCCCTAGCTTGACTTGTACGAGTACTACTTGGAGCTTGCTGAATGGCTATTGGATGAACTTGTTGTTGTGTGTGTACCTTTGGGACTGGCTGAGGATATAATGAAGCCGTGGTGGCTGGAAAAGTAAGAAAATTCAGGGGAAATGCTGTCCGAATTTGGAATGGGCTTGATTGCTTTGCGTTTGTGCTTTAGGGCTTGGACTTGAGTGAAGTAATGCAATATGATGGATGGTTTCAGAGCCGTGGAGGTGAGTGACCCTAAACTATTTCCAAAGTACTTGTGAAATATTTCTTGCATTATTTATTCGATTGCATCTCATGCGTGCTTGCATGTGAATTCATGATATGATTTTGGCTTCAATGAGTTCTGGGAAAGTCTTGTGCTGGACACCAACGTCTCCATTCTGTTTGTGGTTCATGTTCATGGTTATCTGGAGCTCAAAAAGGGGCTTCCTCTCTCTGTTCGTGTGTTATGATCTATTTGAGCGTTGGGTGTTCTAGTGCAATGATTTCACTGGCTCACGAGAGCACTAAACGGACATTTGATCTCTGAATCATGACATCATCGAAATCATCGAAATGCCACATTGTGAAATATATTTGCTTAATGATTTTGCTGGTTACTCGCTGAGCTTCTAGCTCACCCCAAAAATATTTTATTCCCCTCCACAGGGCTCAAGGCGAAGGAAGGACTTATAGTACTTGTGCACGTGATTGGATGGCCTATGTTTTGTACAGTTTTGATTTGGAATCATTTTTTGTATAGTTGAGAATTGTTTCCGCTGCTTTTGTGACATGTAATTATTGGAGACTTGGATGTATAATTGTGGACCATGTGATGTGTATTTGAGATGTATATTGTAATATATTTGAGGATTGTAGTGAACGACTGAGTCCCGGCGAGAGCTGGGCAGGCGGCCCGCCGATACCCTCGGGTTCGCCCTTGGGAGAGGTGGGGCTGTCACAGTTGGTATCAGAGCTTAGGCTTCAGATCTCTGTAGTGTATCCTAGGCTTGAAGTTTAGGATGCCGGACTGTGGGTTTGATTTGACTCTTGAGAGATTTGTGCAGGATGTCTTGACTTGATTGGTACAAGAGGGAATGTCGAGGACGACATTCTTTTAAGGAGAGGAGATTGTGACGCCCCGAAAAAAAATGAGTTTGAGAACCCGGAAATTTTTTTAATTTTCTAGGGTTTATTTTTTTAACGCCCGCCTTTTCTACATTTTCTTGATTAGAAAAATTCCCAGATAAAGTTTATGAGCAAAAATAGTTTTAAAATGATTTTTCTAGTATCGGTTAGTTTTTGAGAAATTAAAAGCGTATTTTGGACGTGAGACCCGCAAGTGCGGTAAATGCATTATATTTTTGACAACTTGTTGGAATTTTGTATTAAGTGATATTATTTTACAAGGTGTTAAGATATTTGTCTTGGAGAGACAAGAAGATAATCTCAAGCTTAAAGAGTGACAAGTGTCACCTTGTTATTGAAGGTTGGACTTTGACATTTGACCATCTTACTACCTTTACCAAATAAGTACCAAATTGATCCAAAATTACCTTCATTCTTCATCATCTTGGCTGAGCTTCACAAGGAGAAAAGAAAGGAAAGCTTTCATCTTACTTCTTCATTTCTTGCTCCAATCAAACAATTTAACCGATTAAACTTGGATTTGCTCCATAAAAACCTTTCTCTTGGTAGTATTAAGGTGTGTAGTGAAGTGGTTTGAGAAGCAAAGGTGCTAAGTTGGGTCTTTCCTTGGGTTTGCATGGTAAGTGACTAAGGAACCTTTCCTTTGATCTTGATGATGTTCAATTCATGATTGGTGGTGGTATAAGATGAACTTTTATGGATTAAATCTTGATTTTGGTTGAATTGGTGAAGTTTTATAATTATTGGGGATTTTTCTGTTTTCATATGAATATGATTATGGGGTCATGTATGATGATTGGAAATGATGTTTAATGACTCTAGGAGGTGGAAAAAGTGATTAATTGCAACCAATTTCTGTTTTGGACCAAAAATTGAAAAGTGAGGGTTTTGTGATGAACATTCTGTCCGAAATTTTAGGTCATAGTTAGAGGCCGAATTGGCCTTAACTCAAAACATGAAAGTTTTAGGGAATGACATTTTAGAGGTGCCTACAAAATTTCAGGTCAATTGGAGTAGTGTCGAATGAGATAAGCCGAATTTACTGTTGCTGCTCTGGGTTCATCAGGATTTAAGAACTGCGTCTGAAATGGGTTGTTTTGACTGGAATTGCTTTGGATTTGGGTATTCAGGTCTTCTGATGAAATGTAGCTTGATGTCTTAGCTTTCATGTTCCATTGGAATCAATGCAATTGGACCTGTGTAGGCTGAGATAGACGTATTACAGTTTTGTGTGATTTGGGAACCTGCAATTGAGGTTCTGGCTGGGTTTTCTGCATTTCTGACCTAGTTGTGCTAGGATTTGGACTGAGAGGCCTTCTACATTGTTGTAGCCCTGGTTCTTAGCTTCGAAACGGTGGGTCTTGGACCTCCATCCGATACTCATAGTACCTTTTGTGCCATTACCGGAAAAGGACGTCAAAACTGTTTTTTCTAGTTTTGAGCTTAACTTTCATTTCCGGACTTTTCCCTAGCTTGACTTGTACGAGTACTACTTGGAGCTTGCTGAATGGCTATTGGATGAACTTGTTGTTGTGTGTGTACCTTTGGGACTGGCTGAGGATATAATGAAGCCGTGGTGGCTGGAAAAGTAAGAAAATTCAGGGGAAATGCTGTCCGAATTTGGAATGGGCTTGATTGCTTTGCGTTTGTGCTTTAGGGCTTGGACTTGAGTGAAGTAATGCAATATGATGGATGGTTTCAGAGCCGTGGAGGTGAGTGACCCTAAACTATTTCCAAAGTACTTGTGAAATATTTCTTGCATTATTTATTCGATTGCATCTCATGCGTGCTTGCATGTGAATTCATGATATGATTTTGGCTTCAATGAGTTCTGGGAAAGTCTTGTGCTGGACACCAACGTCTCCACTCTGTTTGTGGTTCATGTTCATGGTTATCTGGAGCTCAAAAAGGGGCTTCCTCTCTCTGTTCGTGTGTTATGATCTATTTGAGCGTTGGGTGTTCTAGTGCAATGATTTCACTGGCTCACGAGAGCACTAAACGGACATTTGATCTCTGAATCATGACATCATCGAAATCATCGAAATGCCACATTGTGAAATATATTTGCTTAATGATTTTGCTGGTTACTCGCTGAGCTTCTAGCTCACCCCAAAAATATTTTATTCCCCTCCACAGGGCTCAAGGCGAAGGAAGGACTTATAGTACTTGTGCACGTGATTGGATGGCCTATGTTTTGTACAGTTTTGATTTGGAATCATTTTATGTATAGTTGAGAATTGTTTCCGCTGCTTTTGTGACATGTAATTATTGGAGACTTGGATGTATAATTGTGGACCATGTGATGTGTATTTGAGATGTATATTGTAATATATTTGAGGATTGTAGTGAACGACTGAGTCCCGGCGAGAGCTGGGCAGGCGGCCCGCCGATACCCTCGGGTTCGCCCTTGGGAGAGGTGGGGCTGTCACAGTTGGTATCAGAGCTTAGGCTTCAGATCTCTGTAGTGTATCCTAGGCTTGAAGTTTAGGATGCCGGACTGTGGGTTTGATTTGACTCTTGAGAGATTTGTGCAGGATGTCTTGACTTGATTGGTACAAGAGGGAATGTCGAGGACGACATTCTTTTAAGGAGAGGAGATTGTGACGCCCCGAAAAAAAATGAGTTTGAGAACCCGGAAATTTTTTTAATTTTCTAGGGTTTATTTTTTTAACGCCCGCCTTTTCTACATTTTCTTGATTAGAAAAATTCCCCAGATAAAGTTTATGAGCAAAAATAGTTTTAAAATGATTTTTCTAGTATCGGTTAGTTTTTGAGAAATTAAAAGCGTATTTTGGACGTGGGACCCGCAAGTGCGGTAAATGCATTATATTTTTGACAACTTGTTGGAATTTTGTATTAAGTGATATTATTTTACAAGGTGTTAAGATATTTGTCTTGGAGAGACAAGAAGATAATCTCAAGCTTAAAGAGTGACAAGTGTCACCTTGTTATTGAAGGTTGGACTTTGACATTTGACCATCTTACTACCTTTACCAAATAAGTACCAAATTGATCCAAAATTACCTTCATTCTTCATCATCTTGGCTGAGCTTCACAAGGAGAAAAGAAAGGAAAGCTTTCATCTTACTTCTTCATTTCTTGCTCCAATCAAACAATTTAACCGATTAAACTTGGATTTGCTCCATAAAAACCTTTCTCTTGGTAGTATTAAGGTGTGTAGTGAAGTGGTTTGAGAAGCAAAGGTGCTAAGTTGGGTCTTTCCTTGGGTTTGCATGGTAAGTGACTAAGGAACCTTTCCTTTGATCTTGATGATGTTCAATTCATGATTGGTGGTGGTATAAGATGCACTTTTATGGATTAAATCTTGATTTTGGTTGAATTGGTGAAGTTTTATAATTATTGGGGATTTTTCTGTTTTCATATGAATATGATTATGGGGTCATGTATGATGATTGGAAATGATGTTTAATGACTCTAGGAGGTGGAAAAAGTGATTAATTGCAACCAATTTCTGTTTTGGACCAAAAATTGAAAAGTGAGGGTTTTGTGATGAACATTCTGTCCGAAATTTTAGGTCATAGTTAGAGGCCGAATTGGCCTTAGCTCAAAACATGAAAGTTTAGGGAATGACATTTTAGAGGTGCCTACAAAATTTCAGGTCAATTGGAGTAGTGTCGAATGAGATAAACCGAATTTACTGTTGCTGCTCTGGGTTCATCAGGATTTAAGAACTGCGTCTGAAATGGGTTGTTTTGACTGGAATTGCTTTGGATTTGGGTATTCAGGTCTTCTGATGAAATGTAGCTTGATGTCTTAGCTTTCATGTTCCATTGGAATCAATGCAATTGGACCTGTGTAGGCTGAGATAGACGTATTACAGTTTTGTGTGATTTGGGAACCTGCAATTGAGGTTCTGGCTGGGTTTTCTGCATTTCTGACCTAGTTGTGCTAGGATTTGGACTGAGAGGCCTTCTACATTGTTGTAGCCCTGGTTCTTAGCTTCGAAACGGTGGGTCTTGGACCTCCATCCGATACTCATAGTACCTTTTGTGCCATTACCGCAAAAGGACGTCAAAACTGTTTTTTCTAGTTTTGAGCTTAACTTTCATTTCCGGACTTTTCCCTAGCTTGACTTGTACGAGTACTACTTGGAGCATGCTGAATGGCTATTGGATGAACTTGTTGTTGTGTGTGTACCTTTGGGACTGGCTGAGGATATAATGAAGCCGTGGTGGCTGGAAAAGTAAGAAAATTCAGGGGAAATGCTGTCCGAATTTGGAATGGGCTTGATTGCTTTGCGTTTGTGCTTTAGGGCTTGGACTTGAGTGAAGTAATGCAATATGATGGATGGTTTCAGAGCCGTGGAGGTGAGTGACCCTAAACTATTTCCAAAGTACTTGTGAAATATTTCTTGCATTATTTATTCGATTGCATCTCATGCGTGCTTGCATGTGAATTCATGATATGATTTTGGCTTCAATGAGTTCTGGGAAAGTCTTGTGCTGGACACCAACGTCTCCATTCTGTTTGTGGTTCATGTTCATGGTTATCTGGAGCTCAAAAAGGGGCTTCCTCTCTCTGTTCGTGTGTTATGATCTATTTGAGCGTTGGGTGTTCTAGTGCAATGATTTCACTGGCTCACGAGAGCACTAAACGGACATTTGATCTCTGAATCATGACATCATCGAAATCATCGAAATGCCACATTGTGAAATATATTTGCTTAATGATTTTGCTGGTTACTCGCTGAGCTTCTAGCTCACCCCAAAAATATTTTATTCCCCTCCACAGGGCTCAAGGCGAAGGAAGGACTTATAGTACTTGTGCACGTGATTGGATGGCCTATGTTTTGTACAGTTTTGATTTGGAATCATTTTTTGTATAGTTGAGAATTGTTTCCGCTGCTTTTGTGACATGTAATTATTGGAGACTTGGATGTATAATTGTGGACCATGTGATGTGTATTTGAGATGTATATTGTAATATATTTGAGGATTGTAGTGAACGACTGAGTCCCGGCGAGAGCTGGGCAGGCGGCCCGCCGATACCCTCGGGTTCGCCCTTGGGAGAGGTGGGGCTGTCACAGTTGGTATCAGAGCTTAGGCTTCAGATCTCTGTAGTGTATCCTAGGCTTGAAGTTTAGGATGCCGGACTGTGGGTTTGATTTGACTCTTGAGAGATTTGTGCAGGATGTCTTGACTTGATTGGTACAAGAGGGAATGTCGAGGACGACATTCTTTTAAGGAGAGGAGATTGTGACGCCCCGAAAAAAAATGAGTTTGAGAACCCGGAAATTTTTTTAATTTTCTAGGGTTTATTTTTTTAACGCCCGCCTTTTCTACATTTTCTTGATTAGAAAAATTCCCAGATAAAGTTTATGAGCAAAAATAGTTTTAAAATGATTTTTCTAGTATCGGTTAGTTTTTGAGAAATTAAAAGCGTATTTTGGACGTGAGACCCGCAAGTGCGGTAAATGCATTATATTTTTGACAACTTGTTGGAATTTTGTATTAAGTGATATTATTTTACAAGGTGTTAAGATATTTGTCTTGGAGAGACAAGAAGATAATCTCAAGCTTAAAGAGTGACAAGTGTCACCTTGTTATTGAAGGTTGGACTTTGACATTTGACCATCTTACTACCTTTACCAAATAAGTACCAAATTGATCCAAAATTACCTTCATTCTTCATCATCTTGGCTGAGCTTCACAAGGAGAAAAGAAAGGAAAGCTTTCATCTTACTTCTTCATTTCTTGCTCCAATCAAACAATTTAACCGATTAAACTTGGATTTGCTCCATAAAAACCTTTCTCTTGGTAGTATTAAGGTGTGTAGTGAAGTGGTTTGAGAAGCAAAGGTGCTAAGTTGGGTCTTTCCTTGGGTTTGCATGGTAAGTGACTAAGGAACCTTTCCTTTGATCTTGATGATGTTCAATTCATGATTGGTGGTGGTATAAGATGAACTTTTATGGATTAAATCTTGATTTTGGTTGAATTGGTGAAGTTTTATAATTATTGGGGATTTTTCTGTTTTCATATGAATATGATTATGGGGTCATGTATGATGATTGGAAATGATGTTTAATGACTCTAGGAGGTGGAAAAAGTGATTAATTGCAACCAATTTCTGTTTTGGACCAAAAATTGAAAAGTGAGGGTTTTGTGATGAACATTCTGTCCGAAATTTTAGGTCATAGTTAGAGGCCGAATTGGCCTTAGCTCAAAACATGAAAGTTTTAGGGAATGACATTTTAGAGGTGCCTACAAAATTTCAGGTCAATTGGAGTAGTGTCGAATGAGATAAGCCGAATTTACTGTTGCTGCTCTGGGTTCATCAGGATTTAAGAACTGCGTCTGAAATGGGTTGTTTTGACTGGAATTGCTTTGGATTTGGGTATTCAGGTCTTCTGATGAAATGTAGCTTGATGTCTTAGCTTTCATGTTCCATTGGAATCAATGCAATTGGACCTGTGTAGGCTGAGATAGACGTATTACAGTTTTGTGTGATTTGGGAACCTGCAATTGAGGTTCTGGCTGGGTTTTCTGCATTTCTGACCTAGTTGTGCTAGGATTTGGACTGAGAGGCCTTCTACATTGTTGTAGCCCTGGTTCTTAGCTTCGAAACGGTGGGTCTTGGACCTCCATCCGATACTCATAGTACCTTTTGTGCCATTACCGCAAAAGGACGTCAAAACTGTTTTTTCTAGTTTTGAGCTTAACTTTCATTTCCGGACTTTTCCCTAGCTTGACTTGTACGAGTACTACTTGGAGCATGCTGAATGGCTATTGGATGAACTTGTTGTTGTGTGTGTACCTTTGGGACTGGCTGAGGATATAATGAAGCCGTGGTGGCTGGAAAAGTAAGAAAATTCAGGGGAAATGCTGTCCGAATTTGGAATGGGCTTGATTGCTTTGCGTTTGTGCTTTAGGGCTTGGACTTGAGTGAAGTAATGCAATATGATGGATGGTTTCAGAGCCGTGGAGGTGAGTGACCCTAAACTATTTCCAAAGTACTTGTGAAATATTTCTTGCATTATTTATTCGATTGCATCTCATGCGTGCTTGCATGTGAATTCATGATATGATTTTGGCTTCAATGAGTTCTGGGAAAGTTTTGTGCTGGACACCAACGTCTCCATTCTGTTTGTGGTTCATGTTCATGGTTATCTGGAGCTCAAAAAGGGGCTTCCTCTCTCTGTTCGTGTGTTATGATCTATTTGAGCATTGGGTGTTCTAGTGCAATGATTTCACTGGCTCACGAGAGCACTAAACGGACATTTGATCTCTGAATCATGACATCATCGAAATCATCGAAATGCCACATTGTGAAATATATTTGCTTAATGATTTTGCTGGTTACTCGCTGAGCTTCTAGCTCACCCCAAAAATATTTTATTCCCCTCCACAGGGCTCAAGGCGAAGGAAGGACTTATAGTACTTGTGCACGTGATTGGATGGCCTATGTTTTGTACAGTTTTGATTTGGAATCATTTTTTGTATAGTTGAGAATTGTTTCCGCTGCTTTTGTGACATGTAATTATTGGAGACTTGGATGTATAATTGTGGACCATGTGATGTGTATTTGAGATGTATATTGTAATATATTTGAGGATTGTAGTGAACGACTGAGTCCCGGCGAGAGCTGGGCAGGCGGCCCGCCGATACCCTCAGGTTCGCCCTTGGGAGAGGTGGGGCTGTCACAGTTGGTATCAGAGCTTAGGCTTCAGATCTCTGTAGTGTATCCTAGGCTTGAAGTTTAGGATGCCGGACTGTGGGTTTGATTTGACTCTTGAGAGATTTGTGCAGGATGTCTTGACTTGATTGGTACAAGAGGGAATGTCGAGGACGACATTCTTTTAAGGAGAGGAGATTGTGACGCCCCGAAAAAAAATGAGTTTGAGAACCCGGAAATTTTTTTAATTTTCTAGGGTTTATTTTTTTAACGCCCGCCTTTTCTACATTTTCTTGACTAGAAAAATTCCCAGATAAAGTTTATGAGCAAAAATAGTTTTAAAATGATTTTTCTAGTATCGGTTAGTTTTTGAGAAATTAAAAGCGTATTTTGGACGTGAGACCCGCAAGTGCGGTAAATGCATTATATTTTTGACAACTTGTTGGAATTTTGTATTAAGTGATATTATTTTACAAGGTGTTAAGATATTTGTCTTGGAGAGACAAGAAGATAATCTCAAGCTTAAAGAGTGACAAGTGTCACCTTGTTATTGAAGGTTGGACTTTGACATTTGACCATCTTACTACCTTTACCAAATAAGTACCAAATTGATCCAAAATTACCTTCATTCTTCATCATCTTGGCTGAGCTTCACAAGGAGAAAAGAAAGGAAAGCTTTCATCTTACTTCTTCATTTCTTGCTCCAATCAAACAATTTAACCGATTAAACTTGGATTTGCTCCATAAAAACCTTTCTCTTGGTAGTATTAAGGTGTGTAGTGAAGTGGTTTGAGAAGCAAAGGTGCTAATTGGTCTTTCCTTGGGTGCATGGTAAGTGACTTAAGGAACCTTCCTTGATCTTGATGAATGTTCATTCATTGATTGCGTGGTGTATAATGTTATGCACTTTTATGGATTTAAAATCTTATTTTGGTTGAATTTGGTGGAAGTTTTATAATTATTGGGATTTTTCTGTTTTCATATTGAATATGATTATGGGGTCATGTATGATGATTGGAAATGATGTTTAATGACTCTAGGAGGTGGAAAAAGTGATTAATTGCAACCAATTTCTGTTTTCGACCAAAAATTGAAAAGTGAGGGTTTTGTGATGAACATTCTGTCCGAAATTTTAGGTCATAGTTAGAGGCCGAATTGGCCTTAGCTCAAAACATGAAAGTTGTAGGGAATGACAGTTTAGAGGTGCCTACAAAATTTCAGATCAATTGGAGTAGTGTCGAATGAGATAAGCCGAATTTACTGTTGCTGTTCTGGGTTCATCAGGATGTAAGAACTGCGTCTGAAATGGGTTCTTTTGACTGGAAATTCTTTGGATTTGGGTATTCAGGTCTTCTGATGAAATGTAGCTTGATGTCTTAGCTTTCATGTGCCTTTGGAATCAATGCAATTGGACCTGTGTAGGCTGAGATAGACGTATTACAGTTTTGTGTGATTTGGGAACCTGCAATTGAGGTTCTGGCTGGGTTTTATGCATTTTTGACCTAGTTGTGCTAGGATTTGGACTGAGAGGCCTTCTACATTGTTGTATCCCTGGTTCTTAGCTTCGAAACGGTGGGTCTTGGACCTCCATCCGATACTCATAGTACCTTTTGTGCCATTACCGCAAAAGGACGTCAAAACTGTTTTTTCTAGTTTTGAGCTTAACTTTCATTTCCGGACTTTTCCCTAGCTTGACTTGTACGAGTACTACTTGGAGCATGCTGAATGGCTATTGGATGAACTTGTTGTTGTGTGTGTACCTTTGGGACTGGCTGAGGATATAATGAAGCCGTGGTGGCTGGAAAAGTAAGAAAATTCAGGGGAAATGCTGTCCGAATTTGGAATGGGCTTGATTGCTTTGCGTTTGTGCTTTAGGGCTTGGACTTGAGTGAAGTAATGCAATATGATGGATGGTTTCAGAGCCGTGGAGGTGAGTGACCCTAAACTATTTCCAAAGTACTTGTGAAATATTTCTTGCATTATTTATTCGATTGCATCTCATGCGTGCTTGCATGTGAATTCATGATATGATTTTGGCTTCAATGAGTTCTGGGAAAGTCTTGTGCTGGACACCAACGTCTCCATTCTGTTTGTGGTTCATGTTCATGGTTATCTGGAGCTCAAAAAGGGGCTTCCTCTCTCTGTTCGTGTGTTATGATCTATTTGAGCGTTGGGTGTTCTAGTGCAATGATTTCACTGGCTCACGAGAGCACTAAACGGATATTTGATCTCTGAATCATGACATCATCGAAATCATCGAAATGCCACATTGTGAAATATATTTGCTTAATGATTTTGCTGGTTACTCGCTGAGCTTCTAGCTCACCCCAAAAATATTTTATTCCCCTCAACAGGGCTCAAGGCGAAGGAAGGACTTATAGTACTTGTGCACGTGATTGGATGGCCTATGTTTTGTACAGTTTTGATTTGGAATCATTTTATGTATAGTTGAGAATTGTTTCCGCTGCTTTTGTGACATGTAATTATTGGAGACTTGGATGTATAATTGTGGACCATGTGATGTGTATTTGAGATGTATATTGTAATATATTTGAGGATTGTAGTGAACGACTGAGTCCCGGCGAGAGCTGGGCAGGCGGTCCGCTAACCCCTTTGGTTCGCCTTAGGGGGAGGTGGGGCTGTCACAAGATTTGTTCTCCAAGTAGTGTGAAGTTCGTGTATGCACTTCTCTTGTGTTTGAAATTTTCAATAGTGTAGCTTTCTTGAGGGTTATCTGAGTGATAGTAAAACTTCCTAGCTTGACTAAGTGAGGCTTGGGGCAAGGAGGAAGTGATCCCTCCATTGTACATTGAGTTGATTATTTTTCATCAAAGAGAAGGTGCTCATCTTGGTGATTGGTCTTCAAGTTTGAGGAAAGTTTGGTAGACAATCGGTTTGATACTTTATCTTATTCCTTTTGTTTAATAAAATTCTCATTGCTTATATATACTCTTATTTCTGATCAACATTGCTCTCTTCTTTAAATTTACTTGGCTGATCACTACTAGAAAAGAAGGTAAATTTTTATTAAAGCAAAAGTGCATAAACTCAATAAAGTATTTTTAATCAACCTAATTCACCCCCCTCTTAGGTTGTCTTTGGGCCTTACAATTGGTATCAGAGCTTGGTCTCCTAGAGATTAAGCTCAAACGGCTTGGAGTAAGGATGACAACCAATCATGCCATGTTTGTTGAGGGGCAATCTGTCACTAGGCCTCCCATGTTTACTGGTTCCAATTATGTTAGTTGGAAAGAAAGAATGATTATCTTTTCGCAATCCATTGATATTGAGCTATGATTTATTGTGAATGAAGGACCGTATGATGCTAACGTTCTTGATGCAGATACAGGTTTGTTTCGGCCAAAAACAAGAGCTGAGTTGAATGCTCAAGATAGAACCAATCTCACATTGAATGCCAAAGCCATGAATGTTCTTTATAGTGCCTTAGACTCAAATGAATCAATTAGAGTAAAAGGATGTAAATCTGCCAAAGAAACGTGCGAAATCAAATGGAGCTATGAAGGAGAGGGAACCCCGATCAGATTGAAGGGAAGCGACTTGTGTTTGACAGCAACTGGGGATGGATTACCTGTGGCTCTTACGCGGGAATGCCTGACAGGGCAAAGTGCTTGGGAACTGGCTCCGAATTCCCAGTTCCAGTTAGCCAGCAGAGATGATTACGGGAATGACTTGTGCTTGGAATTCAACCCATACTATTCTAAAAGGATTCTAACCAGCAAGTGCATTGTTCCTGAGGAAGATGATCCCCAAAATCCCCAGGGCCAATGGTTCAAACTCATTCAATCAAATATACACTAGATTTTTTTTTTTTTTTTTTGGGTTAATTTCTTTTTTAGGAATTGGATCCTTAAGTTAGGATGAATTTCAGCAGAGTGGTGCAACTCCTGGTTGCGTTTTAAGTCAAGTTCGATTAGAGCGTGTCCATTCAGGAATCAATCTTTCAACTATGTTTTCTAGATAGCAAGGCAAGCCTTGATGTTGACTTTATATTTATTTGGAAGTCTTCAATTTCTTGTTGGAGTTTTAATTTATGTTTCTTTGATTTTCTTATATTTTGGTGGAATTTACGAATCAAACATGTACTACTATTTTGTTCTTTCATTATAACTGAAACATCTAGTCCATGTTAAACTGAACCGAAAATTGTCACGATTTCATCCTTGTGGTTTTTTTTTTTATTTTTTATTTTGGTAAGAGCGATATACTGTAAGTATAAATTATTTTTTCCTTGTTGGTTCACTTTTAGAAGTTGTAGCCATGCATGTACTTAATTTAGAGATCACTATATTTAGTTTCTTATTCACCGGCAACATGTACTGAAATGCTGTATTTGTAGCATCCAAAGCTAAGGCCTAGATAGGTAGTTTATGATTCCATTTTTTTTTTTCATATAATTTCCCGGATATGAAAATTACAATGAACGAAGAACATGCTTCAGAAGATATCCGGCAACGTGGTCGGCGATCAAGATCCTTACCTGTACCGCTGCTGTCGAATGCGCAAACAGAAATGAAAATCAAGAAAGTACTCCTGATTGGTAGATAACATAGCATGAAGCATCCCAAAATTACCCAATAATTGGTGAACACAATCCGACGTGGCCCCTTTGTACTGGTGCCATTCTGCCGTTGATAAAGATTATGAAAAAAAATGTTTGTGATGGGGTGGATGGTCTAGTTCATTTTGGAAAGAATGAAATTTGGGATGATTTACTCAGTCTTTATCAATTTTGAAACTTGAAAGCTGTGTTGGACTTGGATGGGATCATGGGAAACAACTATCATCTATCTATCGCGCATATCATCCTCCTTTAATGAGTTTAATCAGAGCCTGACAGGTCGTTGCGCAGTAATTAATTACCCATGGGAGAGTGTAAGAGTACGTCCCCTGCCACATTCAAAATTGTAGTACTACTAATTACTAGAAACTAGAATTGAAGATTTGAAGTTGTAGTAGTAGTCTTGTTCGTTCTGCATCTATTAAAATGGCTGAGAAAAACTCCTCTCATTTTCATACATTCTTACTATGGATTCTTCTTTTTTCATTTGCAAAACTCAGCAAATCGTTGCCTCTTTCAACAAGTTCAAGATGGATACTTGATGATAAAACTGGGAGCAGAGTGAAGCTAACTTGTGTCAACTGGGTAGGCCATTTAGAGCCCTTGATAGTAGAGGGGCTGCAGAAGAAGCCATTGCCCTATATTGTTGACAATGTAGCTTTGATGGGATTCAACTGCGTACGGCTAACGTGGGCTACTTTCATGTTCACCAGAGAAAACTACGGAAACCTCACAGTCAGAGAGTCCCTTAATCAGTTGAGCCTCGATGGATCCGTGGCAGGCATTGCAATGAATAATCCTCAATTGCTGGATGCCACCGTTGTTGAGGTCCAAAAGGCTGTTGTCTATGAGCTTGGGAGAAAGAACATCATGGTAATATTGGATAATCATGTCAGTAAACCTCAATGGTGCTGTGGTGGAGATGATGGAAATGGTTTCTTTGGAGATGAATTCTTTGATCCCAAGGAATGGTTACAAGGCCTTACTGCAGTTGCAAACCTGTACAAGGATGCTCCTAATGTAAGTAACATATGACATATATCCATGAACGCGGTCTGGTTACTGTAGTAATTATTAAGCTTTGGGAGGAAATCTACTGAGCTTATTGATCTACTAAACTGCTAATCATATTCATCGACTAAGCAACCAAGAATATGATTTATTTACTTTTAGTTTCATTTATACGACAGGTTGTAGCCATGAGCATGAGAAATGAGCTACGAGGTCCACGCCAGAACACAAATGATTGGTACGAGTACATCCCGCAAGGAGCAGCAGTCATTCATGGAGAAAACCCATCTTTGCTTATCATAGTTTCAGGTCTTGGGTACGAGACTGACCTTAGTTTTGTAAAGGAAAAGCCACTAGTACTGAATTTCACAAACAAGCTGGTGTACGAGGCGCATTGGTATGCATTTGATACTCCATGGCAAATCTGGTTGTCTCAAACCAATCAGATATGTGCACAAAGGAGCCAACGTTTTGCGGATCATTCTGCTTTTGTTGTCAGCAGCAGTAACCCTGTTCCTCTGTTTTTGAGTGAATTTGGAGCCGATCAAAGAGGTGGGAATGAGGCAGATAACAGGTATTTGAGTTGCTTGTTGGCATTTGTAGCCGAGCACGATTTGGATTGGGCCTTGTGGACATTGCAGGGAAGCTATATACTTAGGCAAGGCGTGGTTGAGTTGGAGGAAGTGTATGGGATGTTTGATGTCAACTGGGATCACATCAGGAACTCAACTCTTTCGCGGAGGCTGCAGCTTGTAAAACAGATTATTTGGGGTATGAATTATGATCACCAAACTTGTTTTTTTGACAAGATTTTCCGCATGAAAAAAAAAGTATGCATTTCTTTCAAATTTGTGCTAGCTGACGCTGGAAACAAAATAAATGTTCATTTTCTTAATGATGCTAAATGCTCTTTAATATATATATATATAGTGAATTTGTTTCTATGCCATGCAGATCCAAAGTCGAATAACACAACACATTCCAAGCTTTATCATCCCCAGAGTGGCCTATGTGCCCAGATTGGAAATAACGGTAGTGTCCGGGGTAGTGATTGCCAAAGTCCAGGTCGCTGGAAACAACAGGAAGCTGGGAGTTCAATTCAACTGGAGGCCGAGGGGACATTTGGGTGTTTAAGGGCTGTTGGTGATGGTCAGCCGGCAACTGTTTCAAGTGATTGTGGGAACCAAACGACTTTGTGGAAAATGGTTTCAAGCTCCCAGCTTCACATTGCTGCCCAAGGTGGATATTTGTGCTTGGAGATGAACTCTTCCGACTCGGTGGTTGTCACTAGGAAGTGTCTGTGCTTGGACGAGAATTCCAATGACGTTCCTAATTGTGCTGAAAATCCTGAGGGGCAATGGTTTAAGCTTGTTCCTACAAATGAAAGCTAATTTTTTTTTTTTTTTTTGGATAAAAAATGTGCAAACACTTTATTTAAACGGTGAGTAGGGCCTGAAGCGAGGCCATGTAATGTTTGGACTGTAAGGAAGGTGGGGCCGGGTGGGGGTGGGTGGAAACAAATGAGGAGGAGAAACAATCTACATTACTCCATGTGTCTTAAATTAAGTTTTTTTTTGAAAAAAAAAAAAAAGAAATTTCTAAGCTAGTTTTGTTGTAATTTCAAGTTCTAGAGAAAATCATCACGCGAAGAGCAAATAAGTAACATCTATGGGCCTGTTTGGAATCTCAGTTTTTTTCCAAATTTGTCTGCTACAAGTTTTTTAAAAATTTTAACTACAGTAACTTTAAAAAAAATTTCAAAATTTCTAAACTATACACTTTAAAATATTTAAAAATTTACATACACCCAAAAAATTTCTACAGTAAAGTTTTAGACAAACACCCAAAAAACTCACTTGCCAAACAGGGTCTATATAAAATGTTTTAGAAACTTGGACATTGTTAATTTGGATTGCCATTTTTCATCCAAAATTATTTATGTTTTCTTTAAATACAATTTTCAATCATCTTTTTATTTTATATATATTAAATTATTATAGTTCAATTTCTTTAATAAAAAATTCATAAAATAGCAATACAGATGGGCTCGCAAATATTTTGATGAAATGCCCTTAACTTTTTGGATGGTTGACCATAACAGAGAAAGAACAAAGGGAAAAAAAAAGAAAAGAAATGATAAAAGTAATAAGCAGGGGAAAGCTCCAAATTCCGGGATCTCCACCATGATTGTATTTTTATAGGAGTACTAAATAAGATGACCATGATTGTGGAGGTCGGAGGGAAACATGGTAATACCTTGAGTTGTAAAGTTTGTTGTTAGTAACCTAGTGGTGCTAGAGGTATTTCTTTTTTTTTTCTTTTTTTCTTTTTTTTTTGGAGCAGGAGCATAACAATAGGTAATTAAGGTTTGAAGCCAAGAAGACAAATAATAATAATGATAACATTTGATTGGTAGGACAAACGTAATACTTTAAAAAAAAAAAAAAAAAAAGGGAGCAGAATGTTTGTTAGAGCATTGGAAATTGAGCTTCAATGTCACTACTCATTAGGCAAATTGGAGGCTGAGCTAAAGTGGCTTTAGGATGATGGTTTGCTACTATAGTGCCCAAAAAGAATTCAACTATTTCTGCGTGATGATTAAACTTTAGATAAAGAAGGATCCATAAAATAAAGATAACAAGACAATAATATAGCAATGTGTGAGTGACGCCTTTTGAATTTGTGAAATGGGTTATGGGGTCCAAAATCCATTCCTTTAGAACATTTTTCTTTTCGGCTCGAGTCAAACAGGCTTAAGTTTACTTGTTCATGGCAAAGGGTACCCCAAAGTTTGACCATCTCTTCGGAGCCAAACTGGAGGGACTTGGCGGAGACATTTCAGTTGAGTTGAATATGATTCTTGTAATCTGATGAATCTTAAGCCCTTTCCTTTACATTTTTTTGTTTCTAACAACTTGGTTTAGAGTTTTCTTCTTTAAAATAGAAAAGAAAATATGGGGAGAATGATAAATCAGCTGATAGGTTCTAGGTGGAAGATGGTGGGCTTGAATGACCCGACCCGGTAAAGAATTGTCTATCCCAGGATGGAAAAGAAAATAAAAAGAAAAAGGGTCCACAAGCCCATCCCAAAATGGAATGGAAATGGAGACCGAAAATATCTGCCTTCAATCCATTGCTGGATACATAATCCATCGCCGTTTCCGTTCTAATTAAATGTATGTCTATCTCATCCATTCCACAGTACAAAAATAACAACACACTACTAATATTAGCAACAGCTATAAATGGTATAATGAAAGTAAAGCACCGGCTACTTTATTTTATTTAGGTTTGAATTAAGTGACTGGAGCTTCGCTGTAAAAAAAGAAAGAGAGGTATCCCAAACGAGATACTCAACATTAACATTCTACCAGAATACCGCACATGTGGATGATTGATTTTGGCATTAGAAAACGAGGCTGACCATTATTGAATGGAAGGGGCCTCAATAAATAATTGCGTCCTTTTTAGGCTACTATTTGTAAATTACCCTACACCTTAAGGCACTACCAACCAAATTCCTGAAAAAAGGAGTACTGAGAGATGTATTTTGGAAGGGCCTAAAATTAAATAAATGATCCATTGAAGGCTTTCTATTGCTACTCACTGCACATTCGTGCCTGCATTTGCATTGCATTGCATTGCAGCCGTAAACATACTGACATCTGACGCGGGCTCTGCCTGCAATCACATGACTCTTTCTTCTGCAGCCAAACCACCTTACAAAGTTACCACAGTAATTTCAGTGTACTATACTACTATTATCATTTTTAACCCTCGTACCCTTTGCTTTGGCGCACTCTTTTTCCACCTCTATCTATCAATAATGGTTGGATTTGAGTCTTAAATTTGACAGCGAGAACATACTTACCAATCCTCTCCTAATAATTGGACTGATTCCAATAATTTTATATATACAATATAATTAATATTATTATTAGTTAAATATTATGATTGTTTTTGGTCTTTCTAAGCAATTATTAAATGGTTGGATTAAGGCACTTCTGAAAATCTATTTACCTAACTACGTAACATTTTACCACTTAGCTAATTCTGGTATTTTCATTCCAGCCACATATAGAAGTGATATAAAGAATGTTTTAATGATTATTTATTTCATTCCAGCCACATATAGGGTTGCAGTTTTGAAACTTCGATTTCGATTTTAATTCTGATTAAAGTTTCGGTTCCTTTTAATTACAGCTACTCAATTATAGTAATAAAATTGTAATTAAAAAAAAATGACAATGAGCTTTGAATGAAAAGAAAATATAGTCAAATGAATTTTACAAAATAAAATAAAACTTTCATGTTATTATTAGTAAAGGAAAAAAATAGTACATGGTAAAAAGAAAGATGAGACAGAATATATGAAAAAAAAATACCTCACACCATATTTAAAGAGCTAATTTGGTCTTTTTTCTTTTTTTTTTTTTTGGAAAATAAAAATGACTGTTCGAACTCAACCAAAATGGTCAATTTTAGCTTTAGTTCTAATTCATTATGAATCTAAATCGAAACATTTAACCAAGATTCCTGGCCTCGAATTTGATTCTCCAAATTCAATTTTGCTTCTGATTCAACAAATCATTGATCAGAGTGCTAAAATCTGAGTGCTAAATGAAAACTTCAGAGCTCAACTTTGGTTTAATTTTTCAATGAATTTGCTTTCAAATTATAGTAATGATATATGGTAAAACACTTCTTGTCAAATGCAAGTTCAAACTTTGATTACATAGTATAAACTTATTTTTTTTTCCCATCTAGTACGAGTTCTCATATTTGTAGGGCAAGTTATAACTTGTTAACAAAAGACTAGCAGTCAATTTGATTTGTTGTAATGTCAAATGAGTTGTGTTTAGATCTACTACAGAGTCTATTCGAGAATGAGCAGTGCATTACTCGAGTTCCAATTCGCTGAGTTTTTCAAAGTAACTTATTTTATATTATTTGAATTCAAGCTTCACCATGACCAAATACAATCAAGTTTAATCGAACTCGATTGAACTTAATCCATCTCATTCAAGTTCTCAAGATTGACGTTTTAGTAAATTATAAAATTAATCGATGCTGTTAAGGTATGTTATAATGCAATTGATCTCATTCATAATTTTATAATAAATAATTGAAATTTTATTATAAATACACTGGCCGATAAAATTCTTGAGTACTTGAGTTTTAATTTTTATATTCAAATTTAACTCAATTAATTTATCAAATAGCTCAAACTCAGCCATGTCGAGTTCGAACCAGGCTTTTCATGAAGTTACTTGCGAGTCCGAGTCTCTTAGATTGGTAAATTTACACCCATAAATTTGTGTTCATGTCGAAACCTATTCGAGGGATCCAATTTACATTGAACCAAGTCGTGTTCCAAACAAACAAACAAACAAACAAATGAAGTCCAATAGATTCTTCCCCGTTAGTCTTTGGTCCTTGGTGGCAAAGGTCTCACAACACTTTCAACATTCACGCCCGTCTTCTCCCTCTTTCCCGGTAAAAAAGGTTAATTAAAGCTTACCCTACAACCGTACTCCTCTCTTCAACCCCATACCATTTACCAGCACCCTTCCTTCCTCTGTCTCCTCAGTCCTCAGGCCCCTCTGCAGTATTCTGCCACACCCCTGCAACCCCTCCCCCCCTACTTAGTACCCACATTACACACTCTTTCTCTCTCATTTTCATTTTCTGTCTCCCAAAGCTCTTGATATTTTTTTTTTCTTTATCCTTTTTATCTCTATCTGTAATAGCTATTACAAAGTCTTGTTAACTAGCCGCAGAATAACAAAAACTTGTATACTGGCTTTACCAACAATGGAAGCATTTAGCTTACTCAAGTACTGGCGTGGTGGTGGTGCAGTTTTCAAATGTGACGGCCCTACTAACCTACGCGCTGCAGACTCCTCTTCCTCTTCTTCCGCCGCCACCACCACCATAGTCACCGCGGTCAGTCCTTTCTCCTCAGACTCCGACTCTGACGGCGGCGACGATGGTCCCTTCTTTGACTTGGAATTCACTCTTCCAGAAGAAGATGACGACAGTGACTCCGAGGAACAAATGAAGGACCACAGAGATTTGGTCCCGAATGTTGATGAACAAGTAGAAAATGTGAGTGAAAAGGTAAAGAGTGATGGAGGAGAAGTAGAAAATGACGAAGAAGAAGAAGAAGAAGAAGAAGAAGAAGAAGAAGGAGAGGAGATAAAATTCACGCTTTCCTCCAGCTCCAGCGGCGACTCTAACGATCCAAATGTCTCGCTTTCTCCTTCCGATGACTTGTTCTTCAAAGGCCGTCTCGTTCCCATAGATTCTTCCTCCATGATTCTCAACGCCGCCGAAGCTCTCCCAAAATTTCATCCAGTTTCCTCCATTTTAAAATCCGCTACCAAATTTCGCGTCCAGATGTTGAACTTCAACAAATCCAAGTCCAATTCCCGCGAAAACCACAAAAAATCCGAACCCCAGGAGAAACCGGAGAATCAAGAAAGAAAGCAACAGACTAGTAAACTCTTCACTGTCAAGTTGAAGGTTGAAGAAGTTCCTCTGGTTTCTCTGTTCACCAGAGATAATAGTTCCAAGGGAACAAACAGCAAGTCAATTAAGCGGAATGCTAGTAACGACGGCGTCGTTGAGAATACCACTGATTCGAATGGCCCTACAGATGAGAGGAAGTTTTCCAAAGATGTCATGCAAAAGTATCTGAAGAAAGTTAAGCCGCTCTATGTTCGCGTTTCAAAAAGGTATGGAGATAAGCTGAGATTTTCCGGGCAGTTGAGCTTTCCAAAGCCCGGAGCTGGTCCACCTCCGACGACGGCGGAGGTGAAGTCTCCGACGGAGAAACCCACTGCCATGAAAGGGAATGGCGGTGGTGAGGGGGGCGAGGTGGCGTGTGAAGTCGCGGGAGGGAGTAATGTAGTGAAGAGCACTCAGAAGCAGGGGAATTTACAGGCTGGGCTCCGCGTTGTCTGTAAGCATTTGGGCAAAAGTCGGTCGGCGTCGTCGTCGGTGGTGACGGCTCCGGCGGCGCCTGTAGCCTCGAATCGACGGGATGATTCCCTGTTGCAGCAACAGGATGGGATCCAAAGTGCCATCCTGCATTGCAAAAGATCTTTCAATGCTTCTAGAGGTAAACGAGAATTTACCCAGTAAATTGACAGTCATAGTAGTATTTCAGTTACATGCGTTCAAGGTTTTTTTTTAGTTTTCCAAATATGTGACTGAATAATCACCGGAAAAACAAACGGATATCAAAACTTGAGAAATTCTCAGAGGTGTAGGAGCTAAACCTCAAAAAGATGGTGTAATGTAGTAATGAATACTTATGTTCTTAATCATTTTAAACGATGACATGCATTGTAGAATTGGAGGCTTCGATTCTATCACGTTCAGTAAGCGATCCGTCACATGAGAAATCGGTGAGTTAGTAGTGAATCAACAGATTCTTGATCCCTTCTGTCCCTGTTCAGAGAGAAAGACAGAGAGATAGCCAGAGGGACATGCAATTGTAAGGAGACTCACCCCGTGATGGTTTACTTATTAGTAAATTCGTAGATTTATTTACAATTAATTGCTGTACTTGAGTAGGTTGTTTGTAAGTGCTTGATGGAGTAGTAGTAGCCGTAGATAAATATTAATTTATGTAAAGTGGTATCAAAACTTATTAATTAATGAAGTGAAAAGTAAGGAGTAGAGATGCCCTAGTTTGGTAGGCTGGTAGGGTAGGTCTTCTTTGATGTAAGCGACGGCATTGACTGGGAAATGAGTAATCAATTATCACCTCTGCTTCGTTTTGCTGTAAATATCTCAATTAATGTAAGTAATCAATTATTACTCCGGTATTTACTTGCAAAGTTGTGATGGGAAAGGAAGGGGTATGCTAGTAATATCACGTGTTAGAATTTTTCTGTATTTTGTAAGGATGGTCAGAAATTTGAGAGCACAATACTAGTGCTAGCTACATGTAATCAAGGACGAATTCAAGTGTTTGAACTGTGCTCTCAAATTTGGCACAGTTCATTTATTAGTAAAGGGTTTGATTTGATCTTTCCTGTTGAATTTCTTTGGAACAGCAAAATGATTTTGAAAAGCAGCACTTGGGATTTTTTTGTAGAGTTGAATTTTTGTAATTAACATTCTTTGAGGAAATGTTTGATTCACGTTAACAATGAAAAATGAGGAGGAAAATCGGAAAGTCCAGTTTCTTGGTGTTTGTTCATTATCGAACTCGCCGGTAAAGAAGAAAATGTCTTTTGGTCTCTCACTGGGGGAGTAGTTCAAGAAATTGGAGAAAGTACCTACAACAATAGCAGTGAGATTCTTCCTTTCCGCTTCACTTTTTCTTTTTACGCCTTTCCCTGTTCCTGTCCTGTCTTCCATTCAAAGAGGAGAAAATATACGATCGTGCGAGCTGCTGCAAGTGCAAACACGAAAGGTCGTAGAACTGGAAAAGGAACAGATTAGTGAGAAGATTGTGTGGGCGAGGATGAAACTTCAAGGACAAATATACGAAATTGTATATTGCGTCTTTACCTGACTAGTCCATTATTTACAGACCACGGACAAGTATAATTGGGACTTTTAATTATTATACTTGTTTACGTAATATAATGTACGGTGATATAATTTTATTATATTCATAATTTTATTCATGTACATCAAATCAATCCAACAGCATAGCAATGTTTTGAAAATTGAATCGGGTTAGCCGGCTCGACTTGTTGAATCGTGATCTGGCCATATTTTCGGTCCGATTCAATTATAAAACCAAAGAATTAATTGAACCGGTCAATAACTGGTTGAATCAGTCAAAATTGGGAGGTTTAATCGGTTTTTATTAAGTATTTATTTTTAAATTAAATATTTTAGTTTTATTCATAATTTTTAATATTAAAATGAATAAAAAATTATTAAACCTTTGAATCGAGATCGAATCGATTGAACCGATCGAATCGTAAATCGAAAGATTTTTCAGTTCGCTCTTCGGTTCAGGTTTAAAAACGTTGCAGCATAGCCGGGCCTACAAGCATATATCAAATTATAACATATGCAACGTTGCAACTACACCAAACACAGCCACGTCTGAAACTTTTAATGAGTCAAATATTCGTTTTCAAGTTTTGATCCTATATTATACGAATAGGGTTTAAGTCCAATTTGATTCACTTATTTGTATAAATACTTGAGTTCGAATTCGAAATCGACTAATTAAATTAAATGAGTCAAATTCAAACTTGAGCTCAAGATCGAATTTGAATTCGGAGATAATTTAATTATATTTTTAATATATAATGCGTTATTTAGAACAAGCTTAATTGTGTTTCTTGATTTAAAAAAACAAATAATATTAGACTAATTTATGTACAATTACTCCTTTTTAGTAAAATATAATATACATTTAATATAGTTATATATGTATCCATGAACTATTCGAATAAATTCGTATTAGACTTAATTATTAAATGAGTCTCATATTATATTTAAATTTGATTCATTTATTAAATAATTAAACTTTTTTCGAATTCAAACGAGTCCAAATTGGCTCTGTTTGTATTGTATATTATTTGAGATATTTTTACTATAATACTTTTTGTGATGTGATGTATGTAAGATAAAAAAGTAATTAGGAAGATAAAAAGGTGTGTTGAAAATTGTAATGATGATATAAACAAATAAAATTTGACAAATAATCCACTATCCAAACAAACCAACCTAGGTTGTTCAATTCCTTAAAAGGCTCTACCATTTCCCATATTTACTAAGCATGGTCCGCGACAGGACTCCATTCCTATTGGAACTCGTGAAGATACTTGATGTTGATACTTCCCTATTCCTATCTTGATGAAATGTACGTGGGAGATTCAATTTGTCTCCTTGTGGCGGGATTTGGTTTGGGGCTACTAAAGCAGTGAGAAAGCTTTGTCCCTCGCTCCTTTGACCATTAGCTTTGATATTCGCTACTGTAGTCTGGCATTATTGTAGTAGCAATGTAGCTTTATCCATCCGTTTATTTTTATTTTTATCAGATTTTTGAAGTTACTTAATTAAACTTAATCTCAAATTTAACCCTAAAAGCTGATAACTCTTGAGGTAAACTTGGGGACTTAACTATCCACCTGTCTACTTGACCGTTTATATATTAATGCAATTGTTCAAGGACCGGAAAGGTAGGGACTCGGATTAGATCATAAAGAAGAATCAGCTTGAAGTTGAAGGCCCTTGATTCAAAAGTGAGTTATTACCACTGAAGGACCTTGATTTCAATTCACTTTATCTAGGACTGTCAATGGAATCAAATCAATCTGATCTCGACTCGTTTGGCTTGAGAAAAAGTCCGATAAGTCCGACCTTTTATTGAGTCTGTCTAAATTTGAGTCTAAAAATTAAGTTCGAATTAAATATGAGTTAAGTTTGAATTTCATTAGACTCAAACCCAATATAGGTCCGACCCTTTAATTACCTATATATATATAATATTTATATTTTGATATTATGTATAATTATATATCCAAATATATTATTATTTAATACTAAATATATACAAATTATAAAACACAAAAATATATCTGAAAATTCTTCTACTAACTTTTCTTGAGACCAAAAATTAGTAATGCATAACTGAATATCTAACTTTTCTTATTGTTTGAGTAAATTTTTGTATTAGCATAATATTGGTTGATTTTTTTTTTGGTCTAGAAACACAAATCATCAAACATGTTTGGATTCAAATCACAAGGTGACAAAAAAGTCCAATATTTGAAAATGTATTGGTTTATGACCACATGTTTTATTACTATTTTTCATGTATTTTGAATGAATTAGATATAAATATTGTTGAAAATTTTTTGATTTATATACCTTTTAAAAACTATTACTTGTTCATATTTAGTTTTAATGTTGTAGTCTTGTAAATATTAAATTAATTTTACAACTTAATAGTTGTAGTAATTATATTAAGAAAATTAATGAGTAATAAGTGAGTTTGAACTAAATTCGAATAAGACTCGCAATTCAAATTTTATGTAAATTGAGTATGAGTTTCACATTTATTAATCTAAAAATCATATTTCAAAATCCAAAAATATTATAAATTAAATGAGTTGAATTCGATCCTATGAAAGTCGACTCATTGGATCCGATTGACAAGTCAAACTTTATCAAGAAAACAAATGATAAAAAAAATAAAAATAGAAGGGCAAGAGAAATTTTGCCTGGTCAAATCAATATGGATGTAGTACTAGGTTAAAATCTCTTCCAAAAGATGTGGTAGGTAAATTCAAGCGAGTTACTCCACCTACTTGACGAAACCCATATGACACGAAAAGCCGAAAGGAACCAAAGAAGAGCAGACACTAGACAGCAGAGCTCAGAGCACTGAATTGATGGGAGTGGTATTTTGCCTTGTTGGTGCGCGCGTGTTGGGGAGGGTTTCTGCGGGCCAAGGACCATGAGATATATACGTAATTAAGACTTGGATGGAAGCTCCAAACGCCTGGCTATCAACCCTTTCAAATTAAATCCCTTCAATGCCCAGAAATCATTCTCATGTACTACTAACATATTCACGGTCCCCCGGAAATGGGAGATCTCAAGGGTATTATATGTAGCTTAATCCGAGCTTAATCCGGGGTCCAGGTCGAGCATACAAATGCACTTCCCTAAAGTCTTAATGTCAAAATTTAGCATATTTTCCACTTTTAATTAATTCTATGAGTATTTGACTTTATTTTCTTTCTTTTTTTTTTTCTGACAAAAAAAATTTATGCAAAGAATGTTCTAAACAGATTTGATGAATCATGGCTCAAACTTCTTGGGCTGTTGGTACCACCAAGACATTTAAATCTTGGTGAGGGTGGGACTCCGACAATTTTTTCGTCGACTCCCTTTTCCGTTAGACTAAATTAAAGTAGATTATACAAGTATCATCGTTGCGTTAAAAAAAAATTCAGGTCTCAAAAGTCAAAACTGTAGGAGCTGATCATAAAAGTACAAATCCGCCACCCAAAGACAAAAGTGTTCCATATGCCCTTCGGGAGGGAAAAACCTTGCAAGTTCATGCATGGAAGGGATGTATATATATAATCATGTCCAAGAAAAGTGTGAAGCTGTAGTTGATATAAGATCATAAAAGCAGCGAAAAGAAAACTTGAAGGATTATTATAGTTTTGAGCATAAACCTCGCTCAGATTCATGAAACTGTTCCTTGTAATATATGGCCATAAATAGTGCAGTTTCTAATTTGGGAAACCTCGCGTGCCTTTTTTTAGGAGCCACCTTAAAACCCTTTTTTTTCATCTTCTCGATATGGTAAATTGGGAAACACGAAGAAGCTGAAAACTCAGTTAAACTTCATTTCTTTCAATAATTAAATCTTTTACATTTGGGTGCTTCTGGACTGAAGTACTATTTTGATTGAAGAGCCCAATAATACGTATATGCGTTATTCGCGTAGTGTTATTAAACCTACAGTCCATATATCAACACAATGGAACTATTTTACCACCCGAATTGGGCTAGTCTATGTCTGGACTCTAGACCAGTGACTAGTAAGTTGTTCCACGATCAATTTCGTGTCGTCCCAGGAGGATAATGGCTGCTTGTTGACTTGGTCTGGCACCCAACCCAATAGGCCTGAGAATTTTATTCAACCCACTATGAAATCGGGTAATTTAGATTAGTCGGCAGGTAAAATTTACTCACGCTATTTTAATTTGCAAGAGACTATGTAATTCATGTTGGACAAAAAATTAACGAAAAGACTTTTAATGTATTCGGCATAGGCAACCACCAGCCTTTGGACCGATAGCCACCATCAAAGTATTAAAACTTGATATATAGTACATTCTTGCCTCTCACCAATTGCCATATTAAAAAGTAATTTTGTTTAAAAAATTCAATCGGGTGCGTAGTGGATCCGTTTGATCTAGTGGTGGTTTAGTCCTCTCCGGATTACTCTTGGGCTTTCTTAGGTCTGTCCATTCCCTTTAGTGTAGAATAAATTAGATTATACAACAGTTATCATTTAAAAAAAAAAGAAAAAGAAAAAAAGTATTCTGCATCGGCCATAGCTAGTAGTCGTACAAATTCTCTAACCAGTCAAGAATATGATAGTATCAAAAAAATACTCAAGTAGCCATTATTGATATCATAAGCTATGTGTACATGCATATTTGCACGGATAAGATAAACATACAAATTCTTGACCAGAATGCTCTCAATTTTTGAATTTTACATGCCGGAATGCATATTCTTCATTCCATCCCTTGATGCAAGCATGGAATGATCTATCTATCTTTAGGATTCTACCAAATTAATTCTGAAACCATACACCCTCAAAAATATAAATATAAAATCCTAATTAATTAACCGGTACTCAATCTAGAAGGAAACATGTTTCTTGCAGTCCTGATCCCTCATGGACTGGCTGTGGATATCAACAGTCATAGTGCAATTCATTCTCACAACAACGTGCTTCTTAATGATGTTTAAAATGTTGACTTTACCACTTATTCTTGTGTAGCTACCCATAGGCAAAGCCCCTGCTTGCAGATCACTCCACAGCCGGTGCACATCCAGCAGTTGATCTGCCAGAATATCCACCGTGATATTCATATGCATCGTCCGCCTCGCCCTGGCATGCCCCGGCGGAGTCTTGGCTTCCCCAACCATCTTGCCACCATAGAAAAGATAAGTCGTCGAATTATCTAACTTGAAGGAGGCCACGTTCGGATTTTTCATCGAGACATCTGCTACAAGTGTCACGTTTGTCCCCAGACGAAAATTTGCCTCCATAGCAACATCCAATCCTTCGACCTTGACGGAGTTCATCTTCAAAACGGGTTTTTTAACGCGAAATACGGTGAAAGCAAGCACCAACATGGTCGCAGCTAGAATCAATATGAGGGCGGTAGAGATGCCACAGCATTTGATGCACCTCCTCCTGTTGTACTTTTTAGTCTCCATGGACTGAGCTTCAGCTCCTTCCTCTACGTGGATCCTGTGGGATGCCGGAGCCAAAGGCTTAGCCTGTTCTTTCTCGCCCATGGCAGATTTTCTGAAGTGGGTCGATCACAATTAGCTAGGTTGCTCGCTGAAAGTATGTACCAATTACCATAGCGGAATCTCTTATATAATTGAACAAATTTTCTGAGTAGAGCTTTTGCGAGGGTCTGGACCGTCTAACTCTTGGTAGACTCTTCAATTTCGTCCTAACCGCGGGCTCTGAGCATTGACTTTTGACTGCGGCAAACTTTTGGAAAATGGAAGAACTTTTGGACTCCGGCAATGCAGTTGGACGACACGTTTACGCGCACATGTAAGTCAAAGAAACATTCAATTTCTTGGGCGCATTATTCTATCTTTCTTTCTTGTAGAAGTCTTTAAGTCAATTGTAACATTCCCTTTATTTCATTTTGATAATCTTATTTTTTTTATTTTAAATTATAATTCACGTTCCAGTTTAAAAATATAGTTAATTTTTAATTTTTTTTAATATATTCTTATTTAATACACTCTCTCCATTTGATTTTGATAGGTTTAATTTGTTTCATACAACTTAAACAAAGGATTATTTAACTTTATTGAAAGAATAAATTTAGTTTACTATTTTCTGAGTAGAGCTTTTGCGAGGGTCTGGACCATCTAAACTCTTCGTAGACTCTTGAATTTGGTCCTAACTGCGTACTCTGAGCATTGAATTTTGACTAGAAACATTCAATTTCTTTGGGCGTATTATTCCATCTTTTTTTTCTTCTAGAAGTCTTTGAAGTCAATTGTAATATTCCCTTTGTATAGAGACAAGCCACTGCAATTAGAACAAAACGATATATTGTTAGGGTTATTATCTCTTTACCTCCTAACTTTATCTTTTAATCACTTAACCCCCACGAGTAATTCAATTTTTATTCTTTAAATTATAGTGATACAATGGCTTTAATCCTTAAAATTATTTTCTTGGCATTTTTGCCTCATTGTTAATCTAATTAGTATAGTCAAAAAATTTTAAATGTATTTACCTTTTTTTATATATAATTAAAAATAAAAAAGTTGGAGTGATTTTTCTTCCTTTTTTTCACTTTAAAAGATCCAAAAACATAAAAATAAAGGGGTTTTCTCAAATTTCCTTTTTCACACTTATTAATATTAGGAAAAGAAAAAGAGATAGGAAAGAAAGATACAGAAAATTAGGTTTTGCAAAGAAAGAAAATAAAGAAGAGTCTAACATTATCATATTACTTTAAAATTATCGGGATGAGGATTGGAATTGAATGGTAAACAAAAAAAATAAAATAATTTTAAAATAATAAAAATATTTAACTATTATACGAATAGGGTTTAAGTCCGATTCGAATATTAAATTGCTTGAATTTGATTCACTTATTTGTACAAATACTTGAGTTCGAATTCGAAATCGACTAATTAAATTAAATGAGCCAAATTCAAACTTGAGCTCAAGATTGAATTTGAATTCGGAGATAATTTAATTATATTTTAATATATAATGCATTATTTAGAATAAGCTTAATTGTGTTTCTTGATTTAAAAAAACAAATAATATTAGGCTAATTTATGTACAATTACTCCTTTTTAGTAAAATATAATATACATTTAATATATTTATATATGTATTCATGAACTATTCGAGTAAATTCGTATTAGACGTAATTATTAAATAAGTCTCGTATTATATTTAAATTTGATTCATTTATTAAATAATTAAACTTTTTTCGAATTCAAACGAGTCCAAATTGGCTCTGTTTGTATTGTATATTATTTGAGATATTTTTACTATAATACTTTTTGTGATGTGATGTATGTAAGATAAAAAAGTAATTAGGAAGATAAAAAGGTGTGTTGAAAATTGTAATGATGATATAAACAAATAAAATTTGACAAATAATCCACTATCCAAACAAACCAACCTAGGTTGTTCAATTCCTTAAAAGGCTCTACCATTTCCCATATTTACTAAGCATGGTCCGCGACAGGACTCCATTCCTATTGGAACTCGTGAAGATACTTGATGTTGATACTTCCCTATTCCTATCTTGATGAAATGTACGTGGGAGATTCAATTTGTCTCCTTGTGGCGGGATTTGGTTTGGGGCTACTAAAGCAGTGAGAAAGCTTTGTCCCTCGCTCCTTTGACCATTAGCTTTGATATTCGCTACTGTAGTCTGGCATTATTGTAGTAGCAATGTAGCTTTATCCATCCGTTTATTTTTATTTTTATCAGATTTTTGAAGTTACTTAATTAAACTTAATCTCAAATTTAATCCTAAAAGCTGATAACTCTTGAGGTAAACTTGGGGACTTAACTATCCACCTGTCTACTTGACCGTTTATATATTAATGCAATTGTTCAAGGACCGGAAAGGTAGGGACTCGGATTAGATCATAAAGAAGAATCAGCTTGAAGTTGAAGGCCCTTGATTCAAAAGTGAGTTATTACCACTGAAGGACCTTGATTTCAATTCACTTTATCTAGGACTGTCAATGGAATCAAATCAATCTGATCTCGACTCGTTTGGCTTGAGAAAAAGTCCGATAAGTCCGACCTTTTATTGAGTCTGTCTAAATTTGAGTCTAAAAATTAAGTTCGAATTAAATATGAGTTAAGTTTGAATTTCATTAGACTCAAACCCAATATAGGTCCGACCCTTTAATTACCTATATATATATAATATTTATATTTTGATATTATGTATAATTATATATCCAAATATATTATTACTTAATACTAAATATATATAAATTATAAAACACAAATATATATCTGAAAACTCTTCTACTAACTTTTCTTGAGACCCAATATTAGTAATGCATAATTGAATATCTAACTTTTCTTATTGTTTGAGTAAATTTTTGTGTTAGCATAATATTGGTTGATTTTTTTTTTGGTCTAGAAACACAAATCATCAAACATGTTTGAATTCAAATCACAAGGTTACAAAAAAGTCCAACATTCGAAAATGTATTGGTTTATGACCGCATGTTTTATTACTATTTTTCATGTATTTTGAATGAATTAAATATAAATATTGTTGAAATTTTTTTGATTTATATACCTTTTAAAAACTATTACTTGTTCATGTTTAGTTTTAATGTTGTAGTCTTGTAAATATTAAATTAATTTTACAACTTAATAGTTATAGTAATTATATTAAGAAAATTAATGAGTAATAAGTGAGTTTGAACTAAACTCGAATAAGACTCGCAATCCAAATATTACGTAAGTTGAGTATGAGTTTCACATTTATTAATCTAAAAATCATATTTCGAAATCCAAAAATATTACAAATTAAATGAGTTGAATTCGATCTTATGAAAGCCGACTCATTGGACCCGATTGACAAGTCGAACTTTATCAAGAAAACAAATGATAAAAAAAATAAAAATAGAAGGGCAAGAGAAATTTTGCCTGGTCAAATCAATATGGATGTAGTACTTGGTTAAAATCTCTTCCAAAAGATGTGGTACGTAAATTCAAGCGGGTTTATTCACCTACTTGACGAAACCCATATGACACGAAAAGCCGAAAGGAACCTAAGAAGAGCAGACAGCAGAGCTCAGAGCACTGAATTGATGGGAGTGGTATTTTGCCTTGTTGGTGCGCGAGTGTTGGGGGGAGGGTTTCTGCGGGCCAAGGATCAGTTGGGATCCTCTATGTCACTATTCAGCATTAAATTCAGTGTCAATCGCACTTATCACGTGATGATAGAAGAAATTTAAATAAATAATACATGATAAATTAAATAAATAAGACACAATTGATATAAATATAAAAGTGACACTGAATTACTACTGAAAAAGTGACACTGAAAATCCCGTGTGAATCGGGATCCAGGTCGGGCATACAAATGCACTTTTCTAAAGTCTTAATGTCAAAATTTAGCATATTTTCCACTTTTAATTAATTCTATGAGTATTTGACTTTATTTTCTTTTTTTTTGACAAAAAAAATTTACACAGAATGTTCTAAACAGATTTGATGAATCATGGCCCAAACTTCTTGGGCTGTTGGTACCACCAAGACATTTAAATCTTGGTGGGGGTGGGACTCCGACAATTTTTTCGTCGACTCCCTTTTCCCTTAGACTAAATTAAAGTAGATTATACAAATATTATGGTTGAAATGAAAAAAAATTCAGGTCTCAAAAGTCAAAACTGTAGGAGCTGATCATAAAAGTACAAATCCGCCACCCAAAGACAAAAGTGTTCCATATGCCCTTCGGGAGGGAAAAACCTTGCAAGTTCATGCATGGAAGGGATGTATATATATAATCATGTCCAAGAAAAGTGTGAAGCTGTAGTTGATATAAGATCATAAAAGCAGCGAAAAGAAAACTTGAAGGATTATTATAGTTTTGAGCATAAACCTCGCTCAGATTCATGAAACTGTTCCTTGTAATATATGGCCATAAATAGTGCAGTTTCTAATTTGGGAAACCTCGCGTGCCTTTTTTTAGGAGCCACCTTCAAACCCTTTTTTTTTCATCTTCTCGATATGTTTTCTGTTTGGATCTCCTGTTTTTGGAGTGTTTTTTAAAAACTAGTTTTTCAAAAATAATAAAAGTTACAACAAAGTACTCTAAAAGATAATCTAAAAATTAGTTTAAATTTTTTTAAAATTTTACCAAATATCTCATAATAAAGTGCCAATAAAAAATATTTCAAAATATTTTCTAAAAATATTTTAAAATATACTCTAAAAACTCTGCTACAACAAAGTTTTTCAAAAACACCCCTAAAAACAGCTAATCCAAATGGAGTTAAAATTGGGAAACACGAAGAAGCTGCAAACTCAGTTATCTGTTTGGATTGTAAATTATTTGAGATATTTTTACTGTAGCACTTTTTGTGATGTGATGTATGTGAGATAAAAATGTAATTGGGAAGATAAAAAGGTGTGTTGGAAATTGTAATGGTGATGTAAACAATTAAATTTTGGCAAATAAACCTCTATCCAAACAAACCAGCGCATTTCTTTCAATAATTAAATCTTGGGTTAAAAACAAAAAACCCCCCTGTGATAAGCCTAATATACAGAAAAGCCCCCCATGGTTTCAAAATATACAACACGACCCCTCATGCTTTGAACTAAATTGTAAAGGTGACGGAATCCGTTAAACTTAACGGAAATTGTCAAAATGACCAAAATACCCTTACATAATTAAACAAAAGACAGCTCAAAAAAATCATTTGTTTTATTTTTTAAGTAGAGAGAATTGAGAGTTAAGGGGTAGAATAGGTATATTTGATAAAAATTAGGTATAAAAAAATTTTTTTAGGTTCCAATAAGTCATTTCCGTTAAGTTTAACGGATTCCGTCACCTTTACAATTTAGTTCAAAGCATGAGGGGTCGTGTTGTATATTTTGAAACCATGGGGGGCTTTTCTGTGTATTAGGCTTATCACAGGGGGCTTTTTTATTTTTAACCCTTAAATCTTTTACATTTGGGTGCTTCTAGACTGAACTACTATTTTGATTGAAGAGTACATTTCCCATTCTTTGCGAAAAGCCCAATAATACGTATATGCGTTATTAGGTGGCCTCGCGTAGTGTTATTAAACCTACAGTCCATGTATCAACACAATCGAACTATTTTACCACCCGAATTGGGCTAGTCTATGTCTGGACTCTAGACCAGTGACTAGTAAGTTGTTCCACGATCAATTTCGTGTCGTCCCAGGAGGATAATGGCTGCTTGTTGACTTGGTCTGGCACCCAACCCAATAGGCCTAAGAATTTTATTCAACCCACTATGAAATCGGGTAATTTAGATTAGTCGGCAGGTAAAATTTTATTTCAATTTGCAAGAGACTATATTCACGTTGGACAAAAAATTAACGAAAAGGCTTTTAATGGAGTCGGCATAGGCAACCACCATCCTTTGGATCGGTAGCCACCACCAAAGCATTAAAGTTTGATATATAGTGTATTCTTGCCTCTCACCAATTGCCATATTAAAAAGTAATTTTGTTTAAAAAATTCAAGCGGATGCATAGTGGATCTGTTTGATCTAGTGGTGGTTTAGTCCTCTCCAGATTACTCTTGGGCTTTCTTAGGTCTGTCCCCTCCCTTAGTGTAGAATAGATTAGATTATACAACATTTATCATTTCTAGAAAAAAAGAAAAAAGAAAAAAAGTATTCTGCATCGGCCATAGCTAGTAGTCGTACAAAGTCTCTAACCAGTCAAGTATATGATAGTATCAAAAAAATACTCAAGTAACCATTATTGATATCATAAGCTATGTGTTAAAGTTTTGTACATGCATATTTGCACGGATAAGATAAACATACAAATTCTTGACCAGAATGCTCTCAATTTTTGAATTTTACATGACGGAATGCATATTCTTCATTCCATCCCTTGATGCAAGCATGGAATGATCTATCTATCTTTAGGATTCTACCAAATTAATTCTCAAAACCATACACCCTCAATAATATAAATATAAAATCCTAATTAATTAACCGGTACTCAATCTAGAAGGAAACATGTTTCTTGCAGTCCTGATCCCTCATGGACTGGCTGTGGATATCAACTGTCATAGTGCAATTCATTCTCACAACAACGTGCTTCTTAATGATGTTTAAAATGTTGACTTTACCACTTATTCTTGTGTAGCTACCCATAGGCAAAGCCCCTGCTTGCAGATCACTCCACAGCCGGTGCACATCCAGCAGTTGATCTGCCAGAATATCCACCGTGATATTCATATGCATCGTCCGCCTCGCCCTGGCATGCCCCGGCGGAGTCTTGGCTTCCCCAACCATCTTGCCACCATAGAAAAGATAAGTCGTCGAATTATCTAACTTGAAGGAGGCCACGTTCGGATTTTTCATCGAGACATCTGCTACAAGTGTCACGTTTGTCCCCAGACGAAAATTTGCCTCCATAGCAACATCCAATCCTTCGACCTTGACGGAGTTCATCTTCAAAACGGGTTTTTTAACGCGAAATACGGTGAAAGCAAGCACCAACATGGTCGCAGCTAGAATCAATATGAGGGCGGTAGAGATGCCACAGCATTTGATGCACCTCCTCCTGTTGTACTTTTTAGTCTCCATGGACTGAGCTTCAGCTCCTTCCTCTACGTGGATCCTGTGGGATGCCGGAGCCAAAGGCTTAGCCTGTTCTTTCTCGCCCATGGCAGATTTTCTGAAGTGGGTCGATCACAATTAGCTAGGTTGCTCGCTGAAAGTATGTACCAATTACCATAACTGAATCTCTTATATAATTGAACAAATTTTCTGAGTAGAGCTTTTGCGAGGGTCTGGACCATCTAACTCTTGGTAGACTCTTCAATTTCGTCCCAACCGCGTGCTCTGAGCATTGACTTTTGACTGCGGCAAACTTTTGGAAAATGGAAGAACTTTTGGACTCCGGCAATGCAGTTGGACGACACGTTTACGCGCACATGTAAGTCAAAGAAACATTCAATTTCTTGGGCGCATTATTCTATCTTTCTTTCTTGTAGAAGTCTTTAAGTCAATTGTAACATTCCTTTGTTTCATTTTGATAATTTTATTTTTTATTTTTTATTTATTTTAAATTATAATTCACATTTCAGTTCAAAAATATAGTTAATTTTTAACTTTTTTAAATATATTCTTATTTAATACACTCTCTCAATTTGATTTTGATAGGTTTAATTTTTTTCATACAACTTAAACTAACGTTAGCTAACTATTGGAAGAATAAATTTAGTTTACTATTTTCTGAGTAGAGCTTATGCGAGGGTCTGGACCGTCTAAACTCTTCGTAGACTCTTGAATTTGGTCCTAACTGCGTACTCGAGCATTGAATTTTGACTGCGGCAATGCAGTTGGACGACACATGTATGCTCTCGCGTTGAAGCATTCAATTTCTTTGGGTGTATTACTCCATCTTTTTTTTCTTCTAGAAGTCTTTGAAGTCAATTGTAATATTCCCTTTGTATAGAGACAAGCCACTGCAATTAGAACAAAACGATATATTGTTAGGGTTATTATCACTTTACCTCCTAACTTTATCTTTTAATCACTTAACCCCCATGAGTAATTCAATTTAATATGTTAAAGAAATTTTGGACAAAAAATATCCTTTTATTCTTTAAATTATAGTGATACAATGGCTTTAATCCTTAAAATTATTTTCTAGGCATTTTTGCCTCATTGTTAATCTAACTAGTATAGTCAAAAAATTTTAAATATATTTACCTTTTTTTATATATAATTAAAAATAAAAAAATTGGAGTGATTTTTCTTCCTTTTTTTCACTTTAAAAGATCCAAAAACATAAAAATAAAAGGGTTTTCTCAAATTTCTTTTTTCACACTTATTAATATTAGGAAAAGAAAAAGAGATAGGAAAGAAAGATACAGAAAATTAGGTTTTGCAAAGAAAGAAAATAAAGAAGAGTCTAACATTATCGTATTACTTTAAAATTATCGGGATGAGGATTGGAATTGAATGGTAAACAAAAAAAATAAAATAATTTTAAAATAATAAAAATATTTAACTCTTTCTTATTTGTATTTAAAAAAAAAAAAGAATTGAGCTCTCTCTCTCCACCCCCCAATCTTTCTTTATTTTTAATATTAATAAGATTGCCAAGAAGAAAGAGATTAATACTTTAACTTTTTTTTCTTGATACTAAAAAGGAGAAGAGTCATTCTAAATTTTTTTATTATTTTTATTATACAAAGAGGAGAGTACTTTCTTCTAAAGTTTTTTAAGTTGTTAAGTTGGTTTAATGATCGGATAAATTGCCTAAAAAATAATTCTATGGGGTAAATTGATAATGAGACCCATAATTAAAACGATAATAATTTTAAAAGCTAAACATGTCTTTTCACATTGATTGACAAATTCCGCTAATTTTGACTATTAGTCTTGGGGGTAAAGTGACTATAATGTAACGTTAAGGGGGAAATTGATAGTGCCATTGAACGTTAATGTGGTAAAGTGATTTTGGTAATATTGTCATTGATTGGAGTTAAATTAGACAAACTTGCAAAGCTAGGGTGTAAAGTGTCCATAATTAAAAGTTTAGGGTGCAAGGTATTCAAAATTAAAGTTTAGAGTGCAAATTAAAAAAGTGGTACAAGTTTAGGAATGCAAAATAGAATTAGTCCATTTTAAATTTATAGTCTCAAGACTTCCTTCTACAAGGAAAGCCCGAATTTGCAGCACTAAAATTCAAACAGATGCAAATTGACAAGCGCAGTGAGTTTGTTCCCAGAAGTTGTAAGTTCAATTTACCTGTTTATTCAACATTTAATCAATGTTTAACCATGATATCAACGACAATATACTAATACGCTTCATAAAAATGGACACTGACTGTAGGACGGTTTTTTTTTTTTTTTTAACGTAGACTCATCATTCGTATTTACATCTGTTGGGGAATTAATTCCAGTAAATAAATAATATAATCCTCTGCAGATATACCTTGCCAGTCTGCTACAGAGTAACTTTTCTCTTGCAGTCCTGATGTTTAATGGTATAACTAGTAACATTAACAATCATGCTGCAATTTGTCCTTACAACAACACCCCTTTTTATAAGGTTAAAAATTTTCACCCTGCCACTGATTCTGGTGTAGCTACTCATTGGCAGTATCCCTGCAAGATAATCAGCCTGCAGCCGGGAAACATTCAGGAATTTGGCAAGCAGAATATCCATAGTCACATTCAACCTGAGAGTCCGACCAGCCTTGGCAGTTGCTCCTGGTGTCTTAGCTCCTCCGATGATGTTCCCATCATAGTAAAGAATGGTTGATGCATTGTTGTATTTGAAGGAGGCAATTGTTATGGTACAGAAACCAGAGGAACCAGAATTGGCATGAAGCAGAATAAATCAAGCTTAATGAGATGGAATCAGTCAACAATGAATCAATGAAATAGTGAGCGAATGAACTTCAGCTTTCATTAATTGAATTCTGGTAACGTATTACAAGAACAGAGATAATGGATTTAGCTAAGAAGGTGGAAGAATTTGAAGGAAGATTTGGGAGGGAAAATTGAGGAAATGCTCCTCAGCAAATTCAGATGAATCTGGACGAATGATTTTCAAAAACCTCCTCACAACGAAGCAGAGATGCCTGCTTATAAAGGTATCAATTTCTAACAAACTCCTAACTACACCAATAAGAATCAAACACGTGGCCTTCTTTTATTTAGCTCGCTCCATGACAAAGCCTCCCCCTTAAACAATCCTTGTCCTCAAGGATGTCAAACAAAGTTCCAGGCTTCCAAACAAAGTCTTCAGATTGATATTTGGCAGTTCGCAGCAAGCAAGTAGTATAAGAAAATGGCAAAGCTTGCTGATTCTTCTGAGATTGATCTTCCATAAGCACGTGCAAAAGAAGTTCAGCCGCCAATTTTTTGCATAGCAGGGCTTTGAGCATTTCGAACTTCTCCAGGTAGTCAGCTACTGAACCTGTCTGCATCAGTTTGTTGAATTCCTCTATAGCTTCTTCAGGGAAGCCATCTCCAAATCTCTCACAAAGTGCATTGCAGAGTTCTTCCCAATGAATAACCTTCCTGCCAGAAAACGTGCCGTGGAACCATATATCTGCTTTGTCTCTGAGATAAAGTTCTGCAACTTCAGCTCTCGTTTCTTCCTCTATTCCATTGATTTTGAAATACTTGTTGGCTTTGCTGATCCACTCCTTTGGGTTCTCTCCAGTGAAGGTTGGTAGATCCACCTTAGGAAATCTGGTGAATATTTTGCTCTCCTTAGCCTCAGACTTATCCATAACTCCCTTCTGCGCCTCCCTTCTCCTGCCATCTTCCTTATATCCTGAATCAGACTCTGAGCTGCTGCTCTCTACCTCCCTTCCTTTGTCATTCAGCTTTGCTAACATTTGTGCCATCATGTTCATCATACCTTCGTATTTCTGATCCAGGTTTTTGAGAGCCTTTTCAGTGTTCTCCTGCCTGTGTTCCATGATCCTCACAGCTTGTTCCAGTCCATCACTTCTGTTAGCAAAAGTTCTAACTACACTTCCTAGTTCAGTTATCTCTTTCCTCATCTCATCTTGATTTTTAGTCATTTCTCCCAATGGCTCGTAGCTAGCTCTGATACCACTGTTATGGTACAGAAACCAGAGGAACCAGAATTGGCATGAAGCAGAATAAATCAAGCTTAATGAGATGGAATCAGTCAACAATGAATCAATGAAATAGTGAGCGAATGAACTTCAGCTTTCATTAATTGAATTCTGGTAACGTATTACAAGAACAGAGATAATGGATTTAGCTAAGAAGGTGGAAGAATCTGAAGGAAGATTTGGGAGGGAAAATTGAGGAAATGCTCCTCAGCAAATTCAGATGAATCTGGACGAATGATTTTCAAAAACCTCCTCACAACGAAGCAGAGATGCCTGCTTATAAAGGTATCAATTTCTAACAAACTCCTAACTACACCAATAAGAATCAAACACGTGGCCTTCTTTTATTTAGCTCGCTCCATGACAGCAATATTTGGATTTTTCACTGAGACATCGGCTATGATGGACAAATTTGTGTTAGGCCTAATATCAGTCCAGTTGACACGATCCAACCCATCAATCTGGAGCGAGTTCACTCTTAGTTTTGGACATCTAGCACCAAAAACGGTGAAGATTAGCACACAGACAACCACCACTAGAATCAAAATCAGGGCGGTGACGCAGCCACAGCACATGACGTACTTCTGGTGGCGGCGATGACGCTTATATTCCACGGTGAGGCCATCATCATCTATGTTGTTCCAGTAAGGGGCTGCGGCTGGGGACAGAGGTTCAACTTCAACTTGCTGGTTCCTAGGCATTGATAAAATGTACAGCTAACTGGGAATTAGAGCAGTTCAGCTGTTACATGAAAGGGTGGTTTGAAGAGGTGGGGGTATATATCTAGTTTGCACAGATTTTGGACGTTCGAAGCTTAATTGACTCCTGATTGAGACCTTTATGCTATCGGCTAAAAACTTTGATGTTAAACAATCGTAATATTTTCAACATCATCTCCTTACTCATTTAAAATTCGGGCGTAAAGTTGGACTTGTACGGTGGAATTCCTTCAAGAGCAGGAAGGAATTGCACAACAACGTATGAATCAACAAGTAACAGAATCTCGTACATATTTTGGCATTCTACCATTGCGCAACGAGGAAGCGGAATTATACCAGGCAAAAAAGAAGTATACCAAACGAGGAAAGCAACTTTGTTGTATTAATGTTGACTAAGGAGAAGCACAAATTCTTTATATCACTCCATGAAGACGCATAAAAACGTCATGATAAGCTGCTGAAGCGGTCCTCCCCCCCCTCTTGTCCGATCCTCGTCCTTGGCCTATTTTCATTAACTGATTTGCATAGGACGATACCAGTTGTCCTAATGTTAATGAAACTAAATCTATATCGGTTGGTCAATACTAACTAAATCAATTAATAAAGATCTTGACCACTCATCCATTGCTTATTAGTTGTTTTTAGCTAGAAGCCTAAATTTTTTTTAACACCTGAAGAAAGATTTTTCCCAGGAGAGTGCAGCTAAGATTAATAAGAATTGAATTGGATGATAAAATGAAAGAGATCGTAAATAGGAAATCTTCTTCTCAGAGTTGAAACGAAATGGGCTCTTTTCGTGCATGAGGGGGGTTTCCACGTTTGACCGGCTTCTCTCAAATGAAATGACAACATCCAGAGCTTGGGCTTACGAAGACAATCAGACAAGCAACTGTGGAAAAACAATAGAGTTCTGATTGCTCGACAAGATATCTTGGTTGCCCGAGCTCCCTAACTAATTGTACTGCAGAAGCCCATGGTAGAATGAGAGCCCAGACAACAAAATCTCCACACCCATGAATTGGCTTGGAAAATATATATAGAAGTTGACATTTGACAAAAAAAAATAAAAATAAAAAATGAATTGGTTTGGATAATATGGGTCCCCGTCATTAAATCTAATCTGAGTAGTGACGTTTCTTGAATTAACACATTGTCCCGTGACAGCTCCAGATTCTCTTTCATTATCTCTTTCTTCACCAAGCTTAAAATTTTTCCTCCCTACACTTAATTCATGCCCAAGTGGCTTCCAACGTCCATTTTCCCTCCCAAGTCCGAGTTTCCAATGTGCATTAATCTTTCATCATCAGGTCAACCAAGTCTAAACTTTTTGTCCTACGATATAGAACGATCCCTTTCTTCGCAAATATTCAGGGCATTTTCTTTTAAACTGGGACTTTGGTCCAGTAATTAGACATAAAAACTTGTAGCAGTGGCGGCTGGAAAGGGGAGCTCCAGATGATGCATCATGCCTGCGACTGGTTCCATCATCCATGTGGATGGATTGTCTGGCAGCCGTTGCAAATTTAAGCGTTTGTGGGCTCACCAATAGACAATGGTTAAATGTAGCCTATTCAGGCCCCCCCCCACTTTTGGCAGGCTAAAAATCATAATATTGACCTGGAAAATGTGCAGATATTTCATACTATCTGGTTCCAACGGCACTCTGTGCAAAACTGAAATGCTCTTACGGGTGCTGTCGGCTGAACCATATCAGACTATCTCCTGCAACTAATCTGTGCCGTGCCCAGTATGCATTTGCCAAAATTAGATAGTGACATCCGGGCTCAGCCGCCAATCCAGGTACCATAATTTATACTTTGCCGTTGGCCTAGAAATTCCGTTTTATTCTGAGGATGTTCAAGTATGTGTCGTCATTTTACTTGTGTATAGACATGTTCAGTTACAGTTCTGGCAAGAATGCTTATTACATCTCGCCAATACCTAGAAAGTTTTGCCTATGCAAACCAAATCTAAGTTTAGCGGACTCGAGTACTTCCATAATTTCTCGACGCAAGATTCTTGTAACAAAGAATTGTTACTCACCTTTCCCAAAATTTAGGAGCAGCTAGCTTTTAACAAGTCCCGATCGAGTTTTATGGTTTGTATATCCCAAAGACCATATTGACACTTTACGGCAAGTTTTTTTTTCTGAGCGATAAAGCTAGCAATCAGGCTTCAAACATGGTCATTTTTAGTTAAAGAATCTATCGAATTCGTGTCTTGATTTAGTCTAATTGTCCTTGAGTTGAATTTTCAGGACGCCTCGTGCCGTAATTGGATTTTGACCGACTTTCAAAGTAAAGAGAACAACTTGGAAGCTAAAGACGGCAGAAAACAAAGAGAAACGACTTGGAAGAACAAGATAACCCCATTATCATGGGACCAGGTACATCAAGAATGCACTCAAAAAGAACAGGATAAACTTTTGTGTCATTATCCCGCTTCATTATAGAGCAATTAAAGTTGCATTACACGTCAAATCCAAAGCAGCTTTCACCACCATTACACTAAAAAATTGTACAGATTGAATCTCTATTTGGATATTCTATTCAGTCGTTATAGACCATGTACAAGAAAAAAGGGAAAAAAGTTCATGAAAAAAAAAAAAGAAAGAAAAAGGAGAACCGTCCCGTGAAGATTACATGCATCTCAGATCCTGGACTGCTGGGCTCGTCAAGTTAAGACTCATGGTACAGTTCATGAATGAAGTTCTACGCCTAGTAAAATGCTTCAACACACGAATTTCACCCCTAAGATTAGCATAGCTGCTCAATTTCACCAACCCCGAGCCCATATCACTGCTAAAATTCTTGTTCTCAGCTAAGCCATTATTGGCTTTTACCTGTACACTAACATTCATTCTCTCGGAGTTTCTGCCCCTAACAAGCCCGCTTTTATAATACGTCATCCCGAGAGTGGTGTTCCCATACACCACGCTTGTGCTGCCGTCGTGGAACGTGAATCCACCGAAGTTCTGATTATAAATCTTCACTTGTGCAACCATAGTCATGTTCAGTGAAGCAAAATCTGGAGCTGTGTACTTGAGATTCTTTATCTCCACCAGCTCCAGCTTAAGCTTAGGGGCGTTGATTCGCAGAACTACTAATCCGAAGGCTAAAGAAGCTATGCTTAGTAGGACGAGAAACAGTAAGAGGTAGACGAAACATTTGCTGCTTCTTCTGTGCTTGTGATGAATGACTTTTGGTTTTGTGGTAGCCCCCCATTCCTCATCACTTTTTCGGTAAATTTGTGGTGGTGCTAGTGGAGTTACATGGCTTTCCTCCGACATCTTGTGGAGATAGCTTGAAGATTTGAGAGAGGAGAGGAGTTTTGGAGGGATGACGAAGGCTGTATGCGGCTAGCTAGATCAACAGCGGAATCTTTTGATGGAATTTGTGCTTCTGTCGGCTCTGCAGCCTGGGAAGCTGGATGGACATATTTATACATACATAGCAGGTCTAAAATCTTGTTATAGGAGTATAATATTAATATACGAGGCAGCATTTTACAAGTTGAATTGGCCGAGTTGATTGATTTCTTCAAATTGGTTAAATCAGAATCAATAATGATTGAACAAAGTAATCAAACTCACGTTGGCTTTTACCGCAGACATCAGCAGAGTGTTTTTTTAAAGAAAAGGTCCGCCAGTACCGTTCTTGCCTTTTGCCCCCTGCAGAGGCCTCGTCCTGGGCCGAGACACGTGGCAGCCCAGGAAGGCCAGAGTTGGGTTCGGACCTCAGGTCCATGGCCACCATCCTGAGGCACACCGCTGCTAGGGCTCCAAAGAGTTCCAGAGAACAATCCCGCAGAGGGCGGGAAAGATCCCCCTCGGTGCGGGATTGAGACTATTCTGGGTAGGTCTCGAAACGTACGGAGGTCGGATTTACCAGCAGGTATAAATGGTAACGCACATCCACCGCACAAGGTACGCTCACTACTGGCAAACTACCCCCGACTGTTTTACTCCTCGTGAATTCCATTCACCGGAAGACAAACTTGACCGTCGGAGTGCTCTCGGGGACCACCTCGGGGCTCCCCTGCTAGTCATCCTATAGACCTTCTTCTCGTTTATTTTGCAGGGCTTGGACACGCTTTTCTCATCAACACGCCGAGCTCATCAGGTTAGCTCGGTCCGGGGAAGTTCAGCGCTTCTTCACCTCCCTCCCCCCGCCCCCGCGGCGGGGTCAAACTAGATTCTCCTATTTTGTCTCCTAAAAAAAATTGAAAAATCTTAGTCAATTTAGAATCAATAGTATTCTTACTTCAGATTGGAATGTTACAAGATAAGGGCAATCCAAGCCCTTAAAGAAAAATAAAGATGATCTTCAACCCCTTAAAAGTTAGCAAGTCAAACTGAAAGTAATTATTTTAATTATTAGTGTTTTTATTTTCTCATTTTAACACCTTTAAAGGTGTTCTCAGTTGATCAATTCATATATTCAAAACTGCCTGCTTTCTCTGCAATATCTTTTAATAGGTTAAATCCTCAGTTAATTAATATTGATTGGTTTTTGTAATCTTCATAATGAGTTGCTTATAAGTTGGCTTCAGTTCGATTCAATACGTGAGTTGAAACCACAAAACGCATTTCAACTTCTATTCAGAAATGAAATGACAAGAAAAAAAAAAAGTGCCGAGATTGCGAAGGCTGGGGAATCCATTTGCTATCGGACTTGAAAGGTTTAAAATTACCTCAGTACTTTGGGAAAAGTTTGAACTTTGAAGAATTTAATCGACTCCCAAACTCCAAAGAGCCAAAAGAAAAAGTTAAAACCTTCTTGAATCTGTTGGTGCCTCGTATCGCAACCTTCCCTTCCCCTGTGCTGCTGCAAAACGGCACATAAATTATCATTTCGAATTCAACTGATTTTTTAAACTTCAAAAAACAGAGAGCTTCCTTTAACCGTTATTGCTGCATGCTTTTGCCTTTTGCATGCCCTTTTTGTCTCAGCTCTTTTTCTCTTTTTCATGTCGGAATAATATTTTTTATTTCTTTTTTGTTCTCTATACAAATTGTGAGGTACAGTTTGGGCTTGGGGGCTAAAATTAAATCGGACTCACGAAGTAGACTTTTGTTAATTCTTATGAGAACTTGTCGTGCCACCTAGACCAGAGAGACTTAACAGACTACAGCCCAGAACAAACCCGGTTTACCATCCAGCAATGCAGGCCCAATAGTTTAATCGCCAAAGCCGATCAAAAAGAAGTACCTATGAGTGTGTCGCTGGCCTGTTGATGTGTGGATTAGGTGTTTTCAGGGATATTTTTTAAAATCTACATTGTAGCATTCGCATGTGAAAATTTTTTTATTGTAGATGTATTTTTTAAGATATTTGTAAAATTTGAAATTTTATTGAGGTATTCTTCAAAAACTATTGTAACACTCTAAAACATTCACAAATTTTTTTTTTTTTTTTAAAAACCAAAAATATCATTGCCAGTGGTGGGTTGCAAGTGGTGAGGGAAGGGGAAAGAGATTTTTTTTTTTCTCGGAAAGTTAGAGTGTTTTGGACAAATGCAAACATTTTTCTAAAATAATTAAAGTAATCAACTGTAAAAGTTTAAATAAACACCTAAAAAACACACCATCCAAGCGAACGTTGTAGTTGATAAACATTTATTTGGTGCCACAAAGGCACATAACAAGAAGTTGGTCTGGTGTTAATTTTGTCATGAATGAATAAATCGCTTCCTTGTTATAATTAAGGCTGAGTGGTAATTTTAAAGTTTTTATTGTGGATTCACCTTCTTTACCTAGTGCAGTATCCTGTGCTCTTATGATATCAAATAGTAGAAAAAGCATAATTTAATAATGCCTGATTTTATAGCGCCCCCCCCCCCAAATCCACACGTATCATTATAATGTCAAATTATACTCCAACCATTCACAAGTCACAATGACACAGCAGTAACTTTGAAACTTACTGCTCTAAACAGCAAAGGAAATGTCCTGATGATTACCAAACTGCTTTATATATATATATACATGTATACATGTATGAATCACCACAGAGAATCTAATTCTCAATGGTGTCACAAAAGTTTTTGCAGCTGTTTCAATATCAAAAGTTCACAAGATGCGAAGGTGGAAGTAAATAATAGTAGTTCAAAACCAAGAAGAGTTCAAGCGACTGACAAAAACTAACCTAAAACGTGAATTTCATAGTAAAAACACAGAGTGAAAAAAACAAGGATGAGGAAGCATTTTCACGGGCAGCAGACGAGCTAAACAAGCTTTTTACAAAAAGAATGCTCTTGAGCAGAGCCCTCACTGGCATGTGAGGTCCTGGACAGAATTTGTTGACAAATTAACCGACATGGTACAATCCATTTCTGCAGATTTTTTCTTCTTCAACACCATCAGGAATTCGACTTTTCCAGTCAACTCAGCCTTAGCGTTCAGTTCCAGCAGTCCAGAATTAGAGCCAGCTCTGCGAGAGCTTGAAGGGCTAGTAACATCCACAATAACATAGTATGTCTTGGTGGATTTCAATCTGGCCCGCCCATCAGGGATCACAAATTCTCCCACCGATACGCCTCCTGAGGTCAAAGTAGCTATGCTGCTATCAAATTTGTAACGCCCAAAATTAGTATTCTTTATCCTGACTTGTGCCTTGAGCCTGATGTTCCCATTCTCGTTGGTGATGACATTGATGTCCTCCAATCTTACCTTAGGTGATTTTACGCGCATCACCACCAGGGCAAAAACAAGGATGATTATTGTCTGAAATACAGCAAACGCAGCGATATATACTAACCTTTTCATTCTTTTCTTCTTCCTGAGCTCCATGGATTCATAGGTACCTGATTCTTGAGCATCACTCCTGGGCACAATAGTAGATGGTGCCAGTGGGTACACCTGCTGCTGCTGCTGGTATTTTTCAGCCATGTTCCTCGAAGGATTTTTATTTTTTTTTGTCGCTTCAAACTATCTCAATTTGTCTTTAATGGAATGGAAGAAACTTACATAGGTACTATTGTAGTAGTATTTATGTATGGCACTTTTTTCCTATTTGTAGAGAGGAACGCCTTCCTGGAAAATGCAGCAGCTAGGAAAATTTGCAACATATCGCGTTGTGTGATCGAGACTTTTGCTTCAAATTTGACAATTAGAGCTCTCCAAGACATTTTCGTCTTCTACTTGTAGGAACTAAGATAAGATCATTAATTGCATTATTCAGCTTAAGCTTTGATTTGGTATTTTTTACCTTCGAGAAGCTATGACTTTCTTGTGCCCGTTTGGGTGGACGTGTACCACGAGATGACGTAAAAGTCTAAAACGTGCGATTTTACACACATTTCCAGCAGCTCTTTCAGACTCGTTACAGTATATGGGGTTCCTTGTGGGATTATTGTGGTGCTAATCGGACAAAGGAAAAAACTACTAAGACTAACTTAGTCCATCCAAAAGTCCCTCTTTGCCCATAAGATCAGGGATTCAAACTCCACCTGCCGGAAGATCTAGTCAGGTCTTTATACCTGCTAATCCTTTATGTAGCCTATTTAGCATTCCCTTCCTGTAGAATAAAATAGATTAACTTATAGAAATATTATCGTTGCAGTAAAAAAAAAAACTTTAATCCATCAAAAGTATGCATCGGACTAGGACTCAATAGGTGTGAAACAATATAGAGAAAGTTGTTGATGTCTTTATGAGCAGTTTTATTTTAGATTTTTTTTTTTACAAAAAAAAATGATCACGTAGAATAAAAATTGTTAAGACTCTGCAAATGACAGTAGTTACTATTCTGCAGGAATTATGGAATCCCCAAATGGAGGTCAAATTCGACAACGAGTGGGCCAAGTTTCTTTCTAGATCAATAGCCTACGCAGATGTTGGAAATTTTCCGCAATCCCAACCAAATGGTAGAATTGAACCTGAAAGTCCAAGACAGGATAAAATATACGGTACTCTATCAAGCTCCTTCTGATAAGAGCCATGCCTCCAGAGCTTGGGTAGCCTACGCAGTTATATTTTATGCTTTTTGAAGCGGACACCAAGCTTTAATTGTGTAGAGCATAAAATATGCTTGCATACCTACTGTTTAAATTTTCTCATACTCGGCAGTAGTCCAAATTCTAAAAGAAGAAGAGAATTTTACCAGCACCTTTACTCCATATTGAGTTGAGAATGCCTAGCTAATTCTGAATTTCTGATTGACCCCAAAAAAGAAAAAAGTAAAAACAAGCATTAAATTCAAAACAGAAAAAAAGAATGTGATGCATATATATATATTTTTTTCCTGAAATGAAAAAGATTACTCTTTTTCCTTTTATGGATAATGGATCACTTTCCTCTCTTCGTTTGGTCCTAAGGGATACAGTGCTGCCGAATCAAAAATTTGTACGAAGCCCACTGATCTATTTGAACACAGAGAACCCACGGGCTCAATTTGAAGATTGGGCCTACCCAGTGTTTTCAGAATTGAGCCTGGATTTACAAAGAACAAGAATATATTTTATTTTGAGTGGGCGGAAGGTTATCTAGATGTCATTAAAAGAATCTCTTCTTGTCAAATCAAAAAATAATAAGTTGTTTAGAACGTCTTACAAACCATCCATCTTCACCAACTGGGGTTGGGCCAAGTGGTAAGCAGCTTGGTTCCGCTTAAGCAGGTCTCGGGTTCGAAACCTGGCGTATGCAGCTATCCTTGTTGGGAGACTCACCCACCACAGCAAGGTGTGCGACCCGGGTCGACCAACGGATTAGTCAGGGTAAAGCCCTGGATACCGTGGCAGGCAACCAAAAAAAAACTATCCATCTTCACATCCTAGCATTGGCAACTAGATTTGAATGTATGACTTTTATTGAAGAGATGATCTCACTTTATTAATTGAATTAACGTGTGTGTCGCATAAAAAAAATAGTGTATTATTGCAAAGTTATTCATAAATACTACTACAAAGTAGGATGGAAAGTTAGTGACACTAAAGTGTAGGAACGAAAAACACCTAAATGCATGACTATGGTAAGATGAAAGTTCATAAATTATTGCAAAGAAAAAAGATATTTTGTTTTAAATTGTCTAAGGTAATATTCCAAGCAGCTAAAGCTAAGTAATTATGATCCTAAATTTCTAATAAAGAAAATAAAAGACTAGCGTGATCCCGGCAAAATTTGAGCTTTAGTCTTTAGCTAATTTGCAATTTGTCGGTACAGATTGCTGACTCTGGCTCCTCTTCTTTTTCTATAACAATTTTGTTTTGCACTAACTAGTAAATAAAATGCCAGACAGGAATGATTAATTGCACATGCTAATGTTTCAGAAAGTCCTAGGGTCAAATAATCAAATGAGGTGGCCATTAATTGGATTGTTCCAGGGTAATAATGCTAGGAATAAGGTGTTTTTTAAATACTATAACAGAAAAGCGACCTTAATGTTTCGTGATGGATTTGCATTTGACTTCGGACGGAAAGCCCAACATGTGATGAACTCAACAGGCAAAAATCAACTAAACAAGAGTTTTGTAAGCGATAACTAGATGAGTTAAAGATGGTGTAATGTGATGGCTTGAAATACACTGTTCAAAATTGCCCAGAACAGGCATCATTCCGCCAGCAGCAGTAAACCAGTGCTGTACAAAAGCGAAAAGGGTATCCATAAAAGAGCTTTTCAAGTATGTGGAATGCCCAAACATTCCTTGGTATAAATTGAATTCAGTTTTTATTCTTACATTACATACACTTGTATCTCTAATCCTCTGAGGAGTGTGAAAGACTGATACTATTGAGTCTCATTTACATATTGTTAATTATCCTACCTATCCTTGATTTCAGCAAACATGCAGTACCGGTAAAAAGTGTGTCATCAAGCTTAGCATTCTGACAAACAAGATAATGAGAAAAATTGCAGCAGACACCTACATCAGCATGATCTTCTAGGATTCCCTGAGCCCACCTCCAAAAAATGCAATAGTTCAATCGGCAAGCCGTCCACCCCAAACTCTACAAATCCAGAAGACCTGCCTCATCTTCACCTAAAAATTGTAGTGGCTTTTTTTTTTTTTTTTTTTTTTTAAACATCAAAACCAAGCACGAACACGTCTCCCTTTCGTGCTCAATTATCACAAGGGTCACGTCTCCCTTTCATGCTCAATTATCACAAAGGTCAACATCTTTTAGCTGTAATGCATTCTCAAGTCTCAGTGATCTCCATTGGATGTGAAGGCCACCATCCTGCGATTTTCCTTTTGATTCTGCCACTTGCATGAAACACAACCTCTACCGCCTGATTCAAATTCAATCGATCTCACAGCCAACCAGAATCATTTCTGGTCGTGAGGATCTACTTTAAACAAACGCGGCTAAACCATTGTTGCCAATGTACTTGTATATCTCTACTTTTATCTTTTTTTCAATGAATTTTTTTGCTGCCCTAACGCAGAACTGTACAACATTTCCTGCCTTCTTTATGCCTTTCCTTTTCTGTTATTTCACCCTTCTATAGTGCTCCAATCGAGCATCAATGTGGTAATGATGTTTAGTCAACTAACTATCTGTTGACACATCTTTCTTGGTGTTTCAGCTAAGATCAAAGTACTTCTTCTATGGCATAATTTTATCTTACGGCAGTCTAAAAATGCTCTTTATGGAACTCGAATTTGGTGGAACCCTTCTGGTTGTACTCCTGGCAAAGCTTACCTAGCTCTTTGGCCAAGACTGGAGCCCCACAATAGAAAACTCCTGTCCAGATAATTAATTATGATTGCGATACACTGCCTAACAAGAATAAAATTCTGATGTTTAGGTTCAGAAAAATGCACTTACCTATCCTAGCATTAGCATGCTTGGTGCAAATTTTAGAGAGTACTTTCTTCCAGTTAGGCCTTGCAAAATGTGTTCGCACCTGTGAATAGATAATTAGAATTAGTCTTTTTCTTAGATAAGCACAAACCTCGAATTTTCCATCACCATATCTCTTTGGGACCATCAACCAAAATGAGAAATTGACCATCACTTCAATTCAGCTGGTTCAATTCCAAAATTATAGATATAATGGCCTTTTCATGGGTATGATAAAAGTACTAATACTTGAAACACCTTACCCTAGTGCCAGATACGACATCAACACCGTTTTTAGCATGATTAAGTGCCTGAACCATGGTTATGAGAGCTGAACGTGCATCGCCTTCTTCATATACACTGGTTAAGTAGTTATGCATCTCAATAACGCCCTAGAATTCAGAAGCAGAAACATAAGTGCATATGATCTAGAATGTCTTCTATTGATACAGAAGACCATAAACATCGCATTACCCTTTGATCAAGTTCAGCAACTTCATTCATCACACCTTTAAACCAATCGAATGATACTTGTTCCCTTGTCACCCAGTAGAAGTAAGCGTTAGTTGTCCTTAATGTCTTCTTGCGTTTTCCAGAAACCTTGTCAAGAGAGGGAGATGTTGTGGATCCATTACTCTGATCTGAATGCCTACTGAAGTCTGTAACTGAATCCTGAAAGTTAGGAAACTGAACTCAAGCTCGTGTATGAGTAAGAACATTGTGCAGAATAATTAATATCATGTAAGAATTTGTTAAAACATGGTAGCATGTCTCAGTATTTGCTGGATGATGGAAGTACTGCAGATAGTTCATCTTAGTAAGAACATAGGAACTTACGGCCTGCTCCTCCATCTTGACAATGTTGTTGAGTAAATCTTTTAGGATACTGATGAATGGTGTTGCTCCTATCCCAAGACCAACAAGTAACAGCACATCGTACTTCCGATAGTCTTGTGCTGGAGCCCCATATGGTCCATCAATTAATAGCTTTGGCAAACTAAGATGCACAGGAATATATTCAAAAAGGCAGTTACAGTGCTGTTTTGATATAAGGAAACCAAAATTATGACAAAGTTGGCAGGTAAAAGAGGTTAGTCAATTCTATCTGACAAACTTGCACATAAAGAATACGAATTACTGACAAGTAGCATTTAGTAAAGAGATCTTGTCAAATTTATTTATAAAAGCAGCATTTGTTAATTTGAAGACATCTACAAGTAGCTCCAACTACTGTATTAATTAAGGACATATACCTTCTCTTGGTTGTCTCATCTGCTCTAAGCAGCCCACTTTTCCCAGCCATGGGAGGTTCACAAGCCTCTGAGAATACCCTTTTAAGTTCTTGTGTCCAATCACCAAGCTGCCGGATATGAATGCTGAGGTAGTCATCTCCAGGAGCTGAAGTAATGGAAAATGGATGCCTGTATATCGAAACATTAAAAGGTGAATTGAGAAGCTAGGAAAATTACATTGTTGGACATTGGTAAAGAGGAAATAGACCATGAAATAAACCAGGCTAAAGAGGCCATAAAATGCATCATATTGTGCAGGCAAAATTTTTTGCTTACCATTCAAATGGAGAAACAGTTGGGCATTGGACAAACATGTACTGTCCACTCTTATATCGAAATTGAGGAGGCTTGGACATTTGCAGTGTGAGGACATTTCCAGGGTAAATTGCAACCTGAAAGGGTAGAAAGTTGATAGTTTTCACTACCCTCAAAATGAATAAGAGTAGGCTTCTATGAAAGAACAGCAACAAGAATCAGGAGAGTTTTTCCTAAGTTTGCAAAACTTTCAGTTGTGGCCATAAAATTGAGTTCCTTTATTTGCTTCTCCAATTTTCTTATTCTTCGTCAATGTGAAATGAAACCAGCCACTAATTTGACAGTTAAATCATGCACATGATGCCTAGCTTCAGTTTATTAAAAGTAGAAAAAGAAGCCTTTAGAATTGGTACTCTCATAATTGCATGAACAAGGCTAGTATGATACTTGAGAGTTGGCTATTAATTGACCTTTAGAAGTCGGACAGGATAGAATCCTGAGCGGAAGGATCTAAGGGTCCTTTCCCCTGCATATAGAAGTACAGGAACAGCTAGAAACATCCATGTCTGCAAGCAAATGAGGAAGTCCGTTAAGCTAACTAAAATGGAATTACCTGTAATTTGATTTATAGCAAAAGGAAATCAGGAGTTGGCAACTATACCGTTTTAAGGTACCATTTGTGCACAAGGTAAAGGAAAGAGCCATGAATGATGAGCAAGATGTAAACAACCACAAACAGGTGATGTGAATACCAGAAGGCATTGAAGCCAGTAAGCCTGTCAAAGGGCTTGGGCAACTTAACAAGGCTCCGCCTAAACCACCGCGTTGCAAGAGTGAAAGCAATTGCCATGAAGATAACCATCAGAATTCCAGTCACACCTTCAACTCCTCGTACCAGGTCCAAATAGTGGGGCTTATGTTGCCCGAAGACATTGAAGAAATAATGAGCATAAGTTTCATCAGTTTCATTTATAAGCCTGGGAAAATCACATGCAAGGTGGTTTCCAGCATGGAGTATGACACCAATAACAATGGCTGCTGCAATGGTCTTCAAAGAGAACAAGAAAAGTCAGGATTTTACATAACCAACCATGATAAGCAGTGCAGGTTTTAGAATATCCTATCAGACAACAGAACAAAAAATTCATTTTCGTTGACTGGTGCAGTAAATCTTGTCTAAAGATTTGTAAGAATCAGTTGCGCCAAGGTTCGCATAGAAGTGCCATGAACCTAGTAGGTTGCTCTTATGAGTCAAACTTTTGAACATCATGCTCAAATTTAAAGGCTACATAACATAATTGGATGTTTTAATATATATCACTCCCAGAAGTATTTTTGAGAATCACAATAATCATTGATGGAACGTGGATATCCAGCGATGAGCATGAGAACCCATGGATTCTTGATGCTGTCTTACCCCCAATCATCTAAAAGTGAAACCATTAGTTTTCACTTGGTATAACTTTCGATACTAATTCGACAAGTTATCAATGCTCGTGACACAAGTTATTAATGCATCAGGGGTGTGGATTTAGACGGTAGGGGTGTGGATTTAGTCATCCCTAAATTGCATAAATTCTTATTTTACATTGTCTTCTCTTCTCTTCTCTTCTCACAATAAGGGAAAAACTTTTAATAATCAAGTCGCAAATAATTTTTTTGCGATATTAACAGTCTTTCTCCACGCTGGACTACAATTGAAGTGCATTATGCAGTACAACAATCTATGGCTAAAATGACTCTAGAATGAACTTATCTCATCCAATATGTCACACAAAGCCATCTATCCTTTAAGTCGATTGTAGCACGTACCCCCCTTTTCCGTGGCCAACATTTAGGGAACTTTTTTATGGTACGCACTACCCAATAATGTTATGTACACATAATAAATATATACCATCCAGTTGACTATTTAAGCCTTTTTACAATGCACAACTTTGCTACATAATACAGTTTTGATTAACGGATTGATGTCTGCCAAAGCTTGTTTTTATGATCATTTGTTAAGTTAATTCGAGTCCCTTTTTTTTTTTTTGGAAGTGGTCAAATTTTGCTTCTTGTGAACTAATCAAAGCGAAGGCAGACGGAAGGTATATCTATTGCGATTCATGGTTGACATCAACGGATCACGCTGACTTATTCATAATGTATCTCAGGTGGGCCCAAAGATTAACGCCTAAAATAAAACAAGCAATGAGAAGGAAATTTTCCTTGTGAAAACTGAAAAAGTGAAGCTGAGTCAGTCTCAACTCTTTTTTAACTTACCTTGTGGAAGTTGATGTTGTCGTCAAAGGGCACAAGATACCCCAACCTGGTGGACCTCAGCCACGTAATGGTGTTCCTGCACACAGGCAATAGAACAAGAGCCATGTTGAATTTAAGCGTCTCAGCCGCACCTTTAGCCGTGAGGAGACAGTAGCCCATGACCTTAAATGCATCCTTCTGCTTGTACTGATAAAACTTCCAAGTGAAGAGTCCAACCATAATCACGAACCACAACGTCAGAACCCAAATTCTCCTCCAATTTTCTTGCACGTAATAAACCAATTTTGTGCTCATAGTTCCGATGGGGCCTTTTTTCCTCAGCCCTTGTAGGTTTTGGCTCAAAGCTTGGCTCGTGTAGCTCAGGGCTTGGCTGTAGCTTAAATACGTGTCCTTTTGAAGCAGTAGTGTTTCCAGCTGCCACAACTGCATCATCATGAAAAACCAACATGAAAGAAATATATATGGGATCAGAAAATCAGATGAATCATCAAATCATGCTACCCACGCCACCAAGGGACAATTCAACATTTCAACTACTCATTACATTACAATACAATACAATACATTAGTGTAATCCAGGGCCACAGCTTGTTGAGCACGTGTTTGTGCTTAAAACGCGCGTTTCAAGTCAAATAGGGGAACCCAACAATGGATGGATGGATGGATAAGTGGTGCCTGGACCGCAAAAGCGGTCGCAGGGGAGGGCAGCATCGATAGTTTTCTGTAGAAGTGGATCAAAAGTACATCTAAAGCACTGTCATTTTGCACCACCTAGTAATTTCGTGTGTGCAAACGTATAGTAACAGTTATCAAATACTTTTACTGTGTAAGGAAAAAAATATTTTTAGATCTAATGTACACTTTAAAAATGGGATTGTATGCAAGTAAGATTTAACTGCTCAAATTTTTTTTTTTATTAAATGAACCTATACCTTTTTTTTTTTTGAGGGGGATGGGGTGGGGAAGGGGGGGTTATATTACACTAGACTAGAGTTCTTTATAGAATATAGAACGAAAACATATGAAGGAAAATATATGGATAAGCCTGAAATTAGAAAAGTTACGATAAGAAAACATAGCCATACTCTTTGTTTGATTAAAATTTCATTCTAATCAACTTGATATGGATCATGTTTGAGAAGGGGTAAAAAAAAAAATTAAAAGACTATCACATGAAATTTACTGCACTGTTACTAATGAAGTCAACCCGTTTTTTCATAAAAAAAATAATAATAAAGTAAACTAATGACAGAATCACACTAATGGAGCTGGAACACGCCCAATCAATCAAACATCCGTACTTGCAATTTTCTAACAAATATTTTGTCCATATTTCTCTGGTTCTCTCTCTCTCTCTCTCTTTTTCCGTTTGTGGCCAAACTGAGACTCCCTCTCATGTGTGGGAAAATAATAATTATTTCTACAATTTCATAAAGTAGCATTTACTGTTATTTTCAGGTTAGCGTACAGCAAGTAGAACAAATAACTCTTTATCATTTCGATATCTGTCCAGCTAATCTGTCCTAAATTAGGTACCAACAACGTTGTTAAAAAGAGAAAAAAAAATCATCATGGAGAAAAGCATTATCTGGTTTCATATAGGCTCATGTTGGTATTATTGCTCTCCGGAATATTCCAAAGCCAATCTAATATAATCCATAATAATTTGAGGAGACCCAAAAAAAAAAAAAAAAACGACTGAAGTACCGAAATTGTTAAACAACTTATGACCAATTAAGCAGTGAGCAGTGAGCCGAAACAGAAAGCAAATTAAAAGTAATACACAACTAATAACTAATAGAGCAGTTCGTTTCTTCTTCGTGTACGGTTGAACAAGGAGAAGTAACCCACCACAAACTTTAGTCAAGCATTTGTCATCCAACTACTGACTCTCTGAAAACAAAAAAGTCTGATATATAATTATTAATTTAGTTACAACCATTTTCTTAGAACGAGTCCAAGACGTGCTTTGACGGGCGTCTGAACTCAGATTACTTGTTTTGAATAACTAAATTCAATAATGTGATCGATTCAGTAGATAGGGAATGGAAGGATGATTAATTGTCGCGCAAGCAACTAATTAATCATTTTACCTCAATGTAGCCAAGCCTTTCAGGATCTAACTCTTCCATGATCAAAGCTGCATATTCCTCTGCTTGCTCCTTCAATCTTGATAACTTATTTGCAGAAGCACTTAGCATGATAATCTGCATTAATTATTTTAAATTAAACCACCACCCAAAAAAAAAAAAAAAAGAGAGAGAGAGAGAGAGGGAAAAAAATTATCTTCCACGTGGAGTAGAAAAGAGTACCCTCACCAACCCCAGTGAAAATGACTTAAAGCTAATTTTGAAACTGTGTGTGGTGCAAACTGGAGAATATCGGCAAGTGACACAGGAGCATGTCAAGCTTTATGAATTCTGGTAATTCGAATATTCAAGTCCGTTATCCCCAAAGATAGATAAAAAAAAGTGGGAAACGTCAGAAATCAAGAAAAAAAAAAAAAAAACCTCATCTAATCACTGTCTAAAACCACATATACCATGGATTCGTTGGCTTGGGATTTTTTTTTCCAATTTATACCCACCAAATCACGCCTAACCCAAAAAACATAAAAATTATAAACCACCGCCCTCCTTAGCTTAGCCATAACAACTCTGCCGTAGTTTTAATCTCATGCATATGCATGCATGTATGTATCTACTTATATAAAATTAAAATTATGAGTAGCACACAGTACTTTTATTTTTTGTTATTATTTTTACAGTATTGCAAAAGTTATAAGTCGTCTGCTAATTGAAAAGGTCAGCTACACCCTTTCTTTTTTTCTCTTTTTTTTTTTGGGGTCACCGGAATCTGACAGACTGTGATCTACTATATGTAATGATTAGTTTAAGCCTAAATCAAATGTTTTTTGACCTTGCACCTCACAACTGGTCAATAATAATTAGTTAAATCAAGGGTTAAATAAAAAAGATTATGGTTTACAAGATCAGAAAGCCTATTTGGGAGTACTAATCAGAAAATCAAGAGCACTTAAAATTCTTTTACCTCGGTCACGTGGGAGGAATAAGGTTAGAAAAATTAGTACCTCTTTAACTTCCTCTTCAGTAATTCGACCATCTTCGTTCTTGTCCACCCTGTAACCCAAGCTACGCATTAATCATTTGGATACAAAAGGACAATATTGACCCTGCACGCAACCGTACTAATTTTTGGAAGTGGCTGTATATTTGTCATTTCGTTTCTTAATAACCACTCCTCAATGATTAATTCCTACGAATAACATATATACTATAGCTTTCACCTCCATCTTTTTACTGTGATTAGCGTAATTTTCTTCAATTAGTTAAGGATTAAGTAAACCATACATGTCAAAGAATATCTGAAGCCGAGAATCAAAACTCTGATCGGTGATCTGGGACCAGTACTCGAACAGTTCATCTCGGCTGATCTTCTCCACCTTCAATCTTCTCCTTCGGCTTAATGCATCAAATAATTCCAGCGCAAATTCCTTAGAATCTCTCATCCCTTCATCCAAATAATAAAAAAAAAAGCATCGAATATTCCGATTAATATATATATATATATATATATATATATATGATGGAAGTGAATAATCATATGAATATACTAATATATTTGTGTTAACCTATGCATTGTGCGAAATCGGCACGGTAAAGATAACCCTCTTTAGCAAGCTTGTAAAAATTTTCCTGAACTTCGTTCCAGGCATCAACGCCGTTAGTTTTGCTGTTACTGATGAATTTGAGTCCTCGCAGAGCTTTCTGAGCGCCGGAACGAGTTCGGTCGAGCTGAGCTCGCTGTCGACGCATGGCGCGAGCCGCTAAAGCCGATTCCAAGCCACTGTTCCCTGCTCCTGTCGACGAGGCTGGAGTACGTGATGCATGTCCATGGCTCCACGAAAACCGCCGCAGCTCCGCCTTAAGCTCCTGGGAGAATTGCTTCGCCTTCGCCTTGGCCTCCGCCTTCAGCTCTTGGGAAAACTGCAGAAGGCGGTTGGACGAACTCCTCTTCATCGTCGGGGACCGAGAAACGCTGGCCGAGCCTGAAACTGGCGTCTCAACTCCGCTTAAACTCCCGCCGGTGAGTACAGTGACGTCATTGTCCACGTTGATGACAGTCGCCGGTTCGACGCTCCGTAAAATGATGGTGTCATCGTCTTGGAGATCAAGCGTGACCTCGACGAACTCTTCCGTACCTACTGATGACGCAGCGGCGGAGTCGGTCCCGGGGGAGGAGGAGCTGCTGACGGCTCTATCCACCGGAACAGAGTCGGAGCCCCACCGACGTTCGTGCTTCGAAAATCCTCTCATTTAAAAAAAAAATTAAGTAGTGGAATATAGAACAATAAAATTTGAATGGGGGTGGTGCAGGATAATGAGGTTGGGATGGTGAGATGGTCTAATACTGAGAAAGGGTAAAGTAAATCAGAACTGAGAAGTAGCAGTACTGTTAAAATAATAGCAGTGATAGAGAAGGGGTAGTACGCGTCCGGAATCTAACGGAAAAGACATGTACGCGGTGGAAGTGGAATGTTACTATAATGAGATAGAGAGAGAAACGGAAAAAGTAGAGAGAGAAGGAGGAGGCGAAAGAGACAAGGGTCCTCTGGGTCTGGGGCGAGAGAGCTAGGCAGAGAGAGAGAGAGAGGAGAAACGGGGGACCGATGGAGATGGTTTTGTTTGAGGTGGTTTTATGCATTGGTATTTAGTCTGCGAAGTGAATCAACGATACGAGGAAAGTTGAGGGAGAGAGACGGAGGGAAAGAGGTGACCATGTCCGATCGATCCGTCCTCCTTCCTGAAGAAAAATTCTACTGACACCACTTAAATTATACTAGCGCTGTGTATCTCTACGTGGTTGATACCCCTTTTTCCTTTTCTTTTTCTATTTATAAGAGCTTATTTCCTTAATAACTCAAATTTGTGTGACATATAGATTATAGGTAAAGCATTTTATCAATTAGATTAGATTTCATTAGTACTTAATTGATTAAGAATAGCACTGAACTACTGATAAAGGATGGCATTTTTTATAGCAATAAAAAAAATGATATTTTTTTATGAGTTTTTCTAACAGGTGCACTTAGGGCACTCATTAAGACACCTAGTATTCACCTAACATACCATATTTATATACATATTAATAATTATTATTCTCTCATACATTTATATACTTTTTCTATTTAATCTTATATGCCCTTTCTTGTATTTATTTATTTTTTCTAATTAATCTTATATTTCTAAAAATATAACACCTAAAATATATTTTAACGAGTATTATATGATGCCCGGTTTGTTTGGACAGAGTATTATTTGAAATAATTACTATAGCACTTTTTGTGATGTAATGTATATGAGATAAAAAAGTGGTTGAAAATATAAAAAGGTGAGTTGGAAAATATGTTTATGAGTTGGAAAAGGTGAGTCGGACATGATTGCTTGATGTGTGTTTTTTCCTTTAAAAAAAAGTATAAATGTTACATACACATGATTTTGAAAGTTATAGACGCCTCTGAATATCTATTTTTTTTCTACATCTATAATCATGCATCCTTGATTTAGGTATTTCCACCTGTTCGTTTTATACACGTTCAAATATCTTTGAGACAAAATAAAAGAGTTTTATTTATTTATGTAACTTTTACTGTATCTATGATATCACTAGATTTTTTTTTTCCTTTAAAACAAAAGATTAGAAATCTTCATTAGTTCAAATATAGACTCGTCATGAAACAGAGCATATAAAAAATCACATGCTATGGCGGTGTTTGCTCTCTCTCTCTCTAGTTTATATATACATATATGTGTGTGTATATATATATATATTCCCCCCCCCCCCCCCCGCCACGAGGAAGCCACCTTGGAACATGAGAATTCCGATAGTGGATCATGTTAGATTCATTTTATGGTCTGATCAATCTGGAATTCAGTCACATCAAAAATAAATGTGTAAACTAATAATGAGCGCGAGTTTATGAATTGAAAGCACTGAAGCTTCATTTTGGATACAATTAGTTAGGTATATCATATATGGAATGAAAGATCCAACTTGCAAAAATGGATCTCAACATCCTTGCATGCACTCTTTAGTTCGGTCTCACACGGGTCTCAACTTGAATTAGAGCTTGAGTTCAATTTTGTTTTTTCATCTCTTCTCTTCCAAAATGGACATTTTTAAAGAATTCTGGAGGGCCATAAATTCAACTACAATTTCATTAAAACGTGTGATACAACGTAATTAGTGCTAACTTTAAAGTTTGGACGAGCTCCCAGTTAATTGCAGCAATCGATCTATACAATCTTCACGCTTAACTTTAATTTTCTGTATTAGTATTAAGGGCACGCGCAATTTGTATACAGTTCACAAGTAATTAAAATGAATTAATTTTGTATACATTTTGTTTTTTTTTTACGTAGATAAAGTTATATAAAATTTTCATTAAAAATCCTTGGCTTATAAGGTTATAGTAATTTGGTAGTTACGTTAGGGTAGTTATGACTAACAAAATGTCATTAGATGATGAGAGTAAAAATTAGAATTTGTAAGGGCAAAATCAGAAATTCAAAAAATGACAAAAATTGTTTACGCTAAAAAAATATTTTTAGTTTATTTTATCGACAACCAATAAAAATTTAACAACGATGCAAAGAAATTGTTGTACTACATCCATTGATGAGTACAAGATGATTAAAACAAAATCTACTCTCTAAACTGTGTGTTCCTATAACAAGTCATGCCAGAGATTAATTAACAAAATTATATTTTGGATGGGAAGTCATTTGGGCTTTGAATTTGATTACACAAGGAAGTAACTTAATCCGTAAACATCGATTTTTTTTTTTTTTTTTTGAGTGAGTAAACATCGAATTCAACTAAAGGTTACTTTTGCAAATTGAAATATTCGTTTAGAATTTGGAAAAAGATAACCAGTAAATTAACTTCTTGCTTAAGATATAATGCTGAAAAAGACGAGACATTATTGACTTCTAGCCTACACTCTTCAAAACCACATGAATATTTTCACAAGATCAAAGCTGGAAAAACAGAGAGAGTACTATTTCAACCACTCATAAAAAGAAGCAGAATCTAACAAGTAACAACCTCTTCTTATGGGCAATTTAATCAATAATCTTTCTTACGCTAAGGACATAAAGTCTATTGCGGCATTCTTGCCAGCAAAAATAGATTATCGAATTCAGATGACTCCTCTTACTTACGTTCAATTGGAGGAGCCAACTTTTATTTTCAAGTAGTTGGCCGAAATGCAAATTAATGTTTTAAAGGGTTTTCAGTCTGATTCTTTATCATAGTACAAGTGGTAAACGATCAATATTGCCAATATAAATTAACTCAATTGACGAGAACATACAATTTTCTTTAAAAAAATTGTGTGTTTAAATTCTACTGTTGATATAAGGATTGTATTAGCAGGCGATTTATAAAAATCTTTATGAGGGACCTATGGTTTCGACAACATTTATTGACTTATGGTGATGACTGGAGTTGAATCTTTTTTTTTTTCCAAAAAAAAAAAGGTACACATGTCTTTCTATTTGGATTGCAATTTTCTGTCAAAAAAACTTTTGTATTTTCCGTAAACACATTTTTTAATCACATTTTTATCTCACATACATCAAATCGTTACAGTATATTTTTCTATAAAAAAATATTAAAAATAGCAATCCAAACAGGAAATTTAGACGCAGATATCATTAAAAGATAAAAAATTTCATGAACAATGAATTCCTAAGGTAAACTTAATTGAGGATTTGTATAGGGAAAATCATAAACGGTTCACTTTTTTAGAAGGCTTAAATTCAAAATCATTTTGGTTATCTCAATATATTTAGACCTAAGTTCAGTATTGATGTTTCTAAACATCATCCTTAAAAAAAAAATCACAAAATAATAAGGAGATAATATTCAAGCTTTGAATGTTTAAGAAATATCAACTCAATATTAGTGGATGAAACACGATAAAATAGAATATGCCAACATGGGATCCTCAAAGTCGAAGGCAAAAGGGATTTTTGCTGAAGAGATTCAAATTACAAAGATGTGAACATTTGTATTGTATTGTACAAAAGCAAAAAAGAAATCCAATCCATTTGTTTTCACACGCACACACACAATTGTCAAATGATTAAGCAGGGCAAAGTTCGGAACCCCTTTCACATCATCCATGTTGGAAGTGGAAGTGGAAGTGGATCATGATGCATGAGTTGGTGAGGTTCTAGAAGATCTCTAGTACGAAAGCCCAAGGTCCATTTGGGCCCACTTCTTTCGAAAGTGCCAAGCGGAATTCTATCGGTCATGAGGCCACCAACTCCCTCGATTCCCATGACTTGTAAAATTAATGGCCTCAATCCTAAACCCATTGTGACGTTTACTCCAAGCCGGGATGGGGAATGGAAATACTCCAAGCCATCTACTGACAAAGTCGATCCCTTTTTTGCCCTTTTTTTTTTTGTTTTTTTATTAAAATATGTGGTCCACTTTCAAATGATAATGCTTGAAATCAATGAAAAATTATTGAGCTACAAATGTGTATAATCCTTCAAATTTCTGTAATTCTCAATTTTTTTTTTACCTTTTTTTTTCTTTTGCGCTTTGGATGCATCAGGACATAGAGGAAGCATCCCAAAGTTAAAATTATTCTTTAATTTGAAAAGGACAATCTTCAAATAAATTCTTTTTTAATTGTACTAGTAAAGCAAATTTTCTTGTGCTTGGTTTCCCTCAACTTAAATCATCCTTATATTTTTGTTACCACGAGCTTCCATCCCATGATGCTCAGAAATTAGTAGTGGTGTAAATACGAAAGCCTATACCAAATGGTTTAGAAGTACACAAGACATATCGCGTTGAAGATTGGTGTACCGTTTATGAAATCTCAACCTTTCGTTTCTTTCTTTCTTTTTCTTTTTTTTTTTAACTTGCAACAGAAACCTCTGATCCGTTGTCTTCATGAACTAATTTATAAACCAAAAGAGAGAGCAAAAATACTTTAAAAAAAATAAAATAAAGTTGAAGGAAACCTTCTTGTGTTTGGCAAAGAAAAATTATAATAATGTTTTCCGTGAACACATTTTTCAATTATATTTTTATCTCACATATATCAAATCGTTACAGTAATTTTTCTACAAAAAAATTCAAAAAAATGCAATCCAAACAACGTGTGGCCTTACTAGTAAACCCAAAGTGCGGCATTCTAATTCACGACAAATTTTCAAAACCTGATCACAAAGGGCAAGTTTTTTTTTGAAGGAAAGCTCAATGGAAACTCTGATTCTTTTGAGGTCATGGCTAGGAAAAGAGGAAAGTCAAGTATTAGAGTCAGGAACCTCATGATGATTCTTGGGTTGAATTTAAATGGGTCTTGGATGCTTGGAATCAAGTTGCTATTCATTTTATTCTCTCGTAGAAGATAAGCCATTCGAGTTCCGGCAATCAGGAATGTAAAAACTATACTGGAAAGAACAACCAATTAATTTACGAGGCGTTGGGTTCAAACCTCACATTTCAGGGTCGTAGTCCAGTTTATGTTAAAATTATTCAACAATTTTTATGGATTTATTTTCCCTCATCGTTTGAGTTGTTTAACCCGGCAACAACATGCATCGAATTCGCGCATATGTCTGAAAAGCGTAGTCTGCAGGCAGGCCATGGTCTGTACTCGTATCAGATTAGGTAGGCAGGCAATACATCTATTTATTTATTTATCTACCTACAAATTTTTCTTGTGTTTTCAGTCTAAAGATGGATGGAGGAGTTGATCTAAACCAAGAAAATTTGCACGGGGGCTGTAGACTCTGAAAAGACCAAACGAATGACGAACAAATTAATTGCATGAAAGCCAATCAATGTTCAATCTTGACAAGTCAAGCGAAGAACGTATGGTATGAGAACAAGCGAAGTAATCTGACAATTGATGAAGAAACAGGTCAGTCATTGTCTCACCGGTTGCAGCTTATACTTTTCCCCTTCATGGGTTGGTAAGGGCGAATCTGTTTTGACTCCCATGCATGTATGCTTTACCTTAGCAGTGGAGATGTCGTCCCTTGCCTCACGTCTTTCCAATTAACGCGTTTCGAGTCTTCTCACAACTTTTCCAAGTTCCAACTGAAAAAGCATTCTATGAGAGTTGATCAAAGCACTACTATTTTTTGGTAGGTAAGATAAAGACTTTGAAAATTGAGTGAGAGGACATGTTTATTTCGGCTATAGAATATGTGGGTTTTTCTCATTATAGATAGATGGTGTTCCAAGTCTTTTTATCGATTGATGCCGTACGTCAAAAGGTTTCAATAGACTTGTTTTTTTTTTTTCGTCAGTTGATTATATTAATTAATTTGACAGATTTTGATTTTAAATAATCAATTTTTGTGATATTTCTCGTTTACTCCTGTATTCAGTTCAGATGATTGATTATTTAATAGCCAAATAAACTGAAATTCACAATGAACTTTTTGGAAAAATTTTGATTATTCTCTACAATTATTTTTCACAGTGAGATTTTGCAAAATTTAAAACAAATGGGAACAAGATCAATAATAATGTTGATCCACGTATGGATCAATACAAGGTACGTACAAGGAGAAAGCAGCATGTCAGTCAAATCCGCAATAGGTTTCTCTTTCACACAATTTTGGGACACAAGTTTCTTTTTCATTAGGTATTCTTTTTGATGTGGTAACAATAATAGTTTCAATAGCGATAAAAACCAACGTACCTATCATGGCCGTCATCATCTTTCTTATATGCCAAAGACTTCGTAGCAAGAAATTGTCGACAGACAGGCCTTGCAATAGTAGCATGACCCTTTTTGTTCTCTTCGGCAATCATACTAAGAGGATATATATTACATATCAGGTCAAATGATGACGAGCTATACTAAGAGGATAATGCGAAACAGCATTGAAACTTACAATTGTTTTTTTTTTTTTTCCTTTTTGGTACATGAACATGATAGAGCCCTGGTAAATTTGATCATGCAAGTGAGTTTAGACGGCTTACATTTCTCATGCATGATCAATGTCGTCATGGGAGTTTTTGGTGAAAATATTTGATCTATATGCTTAAGTATACCATTTATTGCCATAACCAAAACTATATATACATATATAGATTTGCACTATTAACTGATTCATATACTCTTCTTCAAAGCACAGTGAACATATTCCATACGACCGTTTCTAAATTTTAGTGTATAATCAAGTCTGAAAGCATACTAAATTAACACGCATATTCATTCGGGATTCACACATGTCCCATGCAAAAGCAAATCCCACTTCAAATATTAATTGATTAAATTTGTCTTGCATGCAGCATAAAAGGATGAATAAAGGCAAGAAGGCCTTTTGATTTTAATATGTTACTCAAGCCAAAAAAAAAAAAAAAAAAAAGTCAATGCAGTGAAGACCTACTCTGCCACTAACACCATGGAATGGAGCAAGAAAAGCTTCTTATTTTTCGTGTTTATTCCTTTTTCTCAAGAAATTTCGAGAAGCTGATCGCCAATAGTAAAGGGATAATGGAACAATTTGCTCTAGCGCTAAAGAGGCCAAGTGATGGGTTAGGGCCGTGTGGTTTGTGATGCGCCACAAAAGTGGAAATCACCACAAGCACATAGCCAGTCAGGCCCAGTCTAATTTCTCGTCCCAATCTCCACCACGAATCTTCATTGCTCGTCTGATTCTTATTCAATTAGTGGATTCTATTCATTTCATCACGAAATTAATTACTAATTCCAATTTGCATCTCTGATGTTTGGATGAATATTTACTTTTAGCCCAATGAGTCAAGAAGATGGATTGCTAACGTTTTCAAAAGCATGAAGTGACAATTTAAGAAATTGTTGATCATATAGAGCCTAGAACAAGAGTAACTTCTTTCGAAAAATAAATTCCTATACATAAGTCTTTGGACAATAAAACTTCATTTGACCATTTATAGTACTAAGGTTGAGCACCCCCAAAATCTAAGGACTGTTTAGGTTTTCATTTTTACTTGTACACATCAACCAAAAGTCCAATTGACGTTATCTTGGAAAATTTTTAATAAACAGATAGGGATCTATGCCTAATCCTTCAGTATTTGTGAGTGGTTTTTATTTACAAAAAAAAAAAAAAAAAAGATTCAATCGACGAATCAACAAAACTCGAATCTACTTAATTATCAAAGTTCAAGCTCGAGATTCAGTTCAACGACGCCATGCTCCGAGGGGCATGTCGAGATTCTTGCATGTGTCCAAAAAGTTTCTAAATCCAAATGTATGGGAATTTAGTAATTTACATTTGAGCCCTCCAACGGTTGATGCATCATACTATGGTCATTGGATACCATGGGAGACTTGCGCTTCTCTATCTTCGTGGTTATGGGCCCCTACTATTGGGACTCCATTCACTACGTTGTACTTAGTAGTCAGACACTTAATGGGCCTCAAATTGTTACAAATAATAGAAGCCCATTAACCTTTAGCAGACCAAGCAACTGGTATATAATGAATGGATGGCCTCATTAGCTGGCGGGAGTCCATCAATGCCCGCGCAAAAGCCGCCGTTGGATCCCCGATCAGTTATTAATTGGCAGGCGCCTTGGCGCCTAAAATCAAACCACGATCACCCTGCAGTCAAGCTACTGAAAATTTCAGCTGGCACAAAAAACCTCAAGTTTGGCAAAATAATTCATGCCCATTTGTTAGTATCCGACCAAGCCTCCGAAAACAATGTTGTTGAGAACAATACTTTGCTTAATCTTTATGCCAAATGTGGCCAATTATCAGGTGCACAACGGGTGTTTGATGGAATGCGGATGAGAAATGTGGTGTCATGGGGCACCTTAATGGCTGGGTATTTCCATGCTGGGTTTTGTTCAGAGGTTCTTGAATTGTCGCGAGACATGGTTAAAGTGGATAATTTGCGGCTTAATAAATATGTGTTATCCACAGTTCTTTCTGGTTGTGCCGGTGATGGCTTGTATTGTAAAGGCCAGCAATGTCATGGCTATGCGGAGAAGTCTGGGTTGATTTTCAATCAACATGTGAAGAACGCACTTGTGTGTATGTATTCGATGTGCGAGGATGTGGATGGGGCTATGAGGGTTTTTAATGGGGTGCCTGGCTTGGATATTTTCACGTATAATTCGCTTTTGACTGCACTTTTGGAACACCGGTCTTTGAGTGAAGCATTGGATGTTTTTAGGAAGCTGCTAGAGGCGGATGTGGAGTGGGATGGTGCCTCTTACGTGGGTGTTTTGGGCCTTTGTGCTTGTCTTAAGTATTTAAAGTTGGGCTCACAAGTTCACAGTAGAATGTTGAAATCCGGTTTCAATTCTGATATGTTTGTAAATTGTGCAATGATAGATATGTATGGAAAATTTGGTGAGATTACAAAAGCAAGAAAAGCTTTTGGCTCATTAAAAGCTCGGAATGTGGTCTCTTGGACTGCAATCTTGGCTGCTTGCTTACAAAACGAGTGCTTTGAGGAAGCACTAAAGCTATTCTTTGAGATGGAAACTGACGGTGTTAGGCCAAACGAGTACACATTTGCGGTGCTGTTGAATTCCAGTGCTAGCTTATCAGCTGTAGCATATGGAACTTCATTACATGCACATATAGAAAAGGTGGGGTATGAAGATTTCGTCATAGTGGGGAACGCTTTGGTTAATATGTACTCGAGGAATGGAGATATTGAATTGGCTTACAGCGTCTTTGCAAAAATGCGGTCTCGAGATCCTATTACTTGGAATTCCATGATATCTGGTTACTCTCACCATGGGCTTGGTAAGGAAGCCCTGACTGTGTTTCGTGACATGTTAGCTGCAGAAGAGAAACCAAATTATGTTACTTTCATTGGGGTTCTCTCTGCTTGTGGACATTTGGGTCAAGTAGAACAAGGGTTCTACTATTTGAACCATTCCATGAACATGCTCGGGATTGAACCTGGTTTGGAGCATTATACCTGTATTATTGGGCTTCTTGGAAAGGCTGGACAACTCGATGAAGCTGAGAATTTCATGAGATCAATGCCAGTCAAATGGGACATTGTTGCCTGGCGAACTTTGCTTAATGCTTGTCATGTACAACGGAATTATCGTGTAGGAATGCGAGCTGCAGAAGTCATCTTGCGAATGGATCCTAATGATGTGGGAACTTGTATCCTGTTGTCTAACATGCACGCCAAGTTCAAAAGGTGGGATGGTGTTGTCAAAATGCGGAAACTAATGAGAGAAAGAAACATTAAGAAAGAACCAGGATTGAGTTGGACAGAAATAAGAAACAATACCCATATCTTCATTGCAGGTGATAACAAGCACCCAGAGTCTGTTCAAATTCAAAAGAAGGTTAGAGAGTTGTTGGCTGAAATAAAGCCACTTGGTTATGTACCAGATCAGGCTTCTGCACTGCATGATGTTGAGGAGGAGCAGACAGTAGATTATCTTACTTTCCACAGCGAGAAGCTTGCTATAGCGTATGCACTGATGAAGACACCTCCAAATGCACCTATTCGTGTCATCAAGAACCTTCGGATATGTGATGATTGCCATTCTGCAGCAAAACTTATTTCAAAAGTTACAAACAGGCTCATTGTCATAAGAGATGCTAATCATTTCCATACTTTTCGCAATGGAATTTGTTCCTGTGCAGATTATTGGTAACATTTAAATATCAAATCATCTAGGGGCGATCAAATGAGACTATTGTTTGCGAGCTGCAAGTTATGGCATCGAACTGGCTGGCTCGGTTAGCTTGACCAACAGTTACGTATATGCTGGCTTAGTTCTTGTTTATCTTGCTTTCAGTCCTATTATGTATTAAACAACTCACAATTTTTCTGTTTCTATAGCAGGTCTTGAAGGTCTTAGCACTAATGCCAATCTTTACATAAGATTCCCGGGAATCCCAATGTGAGGCCCATGGCAACAGCAGTTAGAGAGTTAATGATATCTGAGAGACAGCGCGACAGCTTGATATTTCTGAACCATTACCTATAGGTGAAGGTTAACTCAGCTTTTCAAGGATAAGCTGTAATTCCTCGTACTCTTGTGTTAATTTGGATTTCCTTGCTTTTCACCAAATGCATTTAATTTTAACCATTTATATGTATAGCGAGTGCAAAATATGAAGTCTGCAGAAGCACTTTCAATCTTTCAGAGGCGCATCACTGGCAAAGCTTTGAAAGCTGTACACAAGAGATCATACTTCCCGGAGGAATTTATTCAATGAAAGTCAGTTATTCATTTGCAAAGCCTTTGACTCTGTTAGGGCTTGTTATGCCCAAAGTGAAAGAAACCAAACCCCTTTCTTTTCTAAGTTTTGCATTTCTGTGCTACAATCAAGCATATTGATTTCCTAATGATTGATAATATTTTTCTATTCTTCCATTTTCCTCTAATATGTTGTTTGCTTATTATGCAAACTTAAGTACAATCTGCTGATCATTCTGTCTTTTGGAATTCGGGAACAGCCTGTGGAGCTGTCGATGTCTAAAACCACATGGCCTCGCACTTCTTGAGTCAGATTCAATGGATCTCGTGGAGAAGAAAAACGGTGCAAAACAACAAATTTCATTTGATGTTTCAGTGAATTGTTTTACCTGCCCTGCTCCTTATTTTGGTGATTTCACTAGTCTCCAAGCATGCATATTCGTGACTTTCGTAAATTTTTGTTTATAGCTGGGAGGTATATCCCTGGCTTCTTTCCCGTTAGAGGAATTGCAGGCTTTAAGGCTTGCATGACTACTCTATCATTCTTCTTTTCTCATGATAGGAAAGTAATGCTGTTGACTACTATTATATCCCATTTCCTATGTCTTAGCCGTACTCCACTTACTGTTTCATCCACTTGTTTACATGAATTAACTAGAAGCAGTATTTGCACTGACTTCCTTTTGTGTACAATATTCAATAAATTATGGTCCAGCCTTTTCTTGAATTTATTACTTATACTTCGAATTAGTTCTCGATTTCTAGTTGTTTGTCCTGTTTCTGCATGGCTTATTTTCTTTAAATTTTGAACCTAAAGGATTGAATGAACCAGCAAGTGGCATCAGAAATATTTTTGGAGGAGCAAAGTTTTGTGACGATTGTGCGCACAATACATGAATTTTCCTTCTCTATTGATGCTTCATTAGTACCCCCAAACTCGAGCGATTAGCAGCCTAATGCACTTGGTATATGGTCAAAACTCAAAACACTTCTCTCTTGCATCATTTGTACTCGTGGTTGGTGTAGATCAAGAAGAAAATGTCCCAGAACAGGATTGTTGAATTAATAAATGTTTCTTTCTTGGGTCCAAGAAAAATGGGGTTCCTTTAGGCTAAACGGGACAGTGATTAGAATCTGAGGGGACCCAGAAGCCCGCGTGTCCTCGATGGATTTGGTTGTTTGCTTAAACAATTCCAAATTTTGAGGCATACAAATCTTCACGTAATTTGTCTGGTTTTGAAAGTCTACCGATTATCTCGTCTTGTTTCATTTTGAATCTACTCGTCACTCATCCTCTCTGATCCATGCAGAGGAAGATTTTACCAGTTTCTCGAAAGACAAACTGGTTCATTGAATTGTTCCACGTCGAATACTTTTGTATTATTCATTTTTCCCTTGTTGTTGAAAAGTTCTAGACAAACCCTAAAAACTGGAAGATTTTGCAGCACAAGTCCTAGCTGCAGGTAAGACATTGAATCGTGATAATATGGGATTGGTAGGCAAATATTCCGCAAATGTAAAATTAGAGTAGTTATGAGTAACAAATTGTGGAGGAAAATTTACATAATTCGAAACTGAAAAACTATGTATAAGAACTAAGATTAGCAGGGGATGACTAGAAATAATGGGAGTAGTGGATCTATGAAATGACAGAATCGCGCGGTTACAAGTTATACATGGCATGGCATGGCATAATCGAGTCGATAGTTGCAAATTTCCACAGCACACGCAACCTGGATTTGGTAAGTGTACAGTCATGTTTGAACATAATCAGACATGGATGATATTTAGGCGGAGATGGAGGACCTCAGAATTCAGGTATTTTTACTTTCCTTCTTTTGTTGGTTTTCTAGAAACGTGGAGAGGGAATAGCACAGTATAAGATGAACAAAGAGACAGCCGACACCTTCAAAAAGTTCGGCAAGCATGCGTTGAACTTGACCTTAACTAGAATAAAATTCGTCCGGTCGCCCTCTTCTGGTGCAAAATTAAATCAACTTCTAGTTTTCCGACTCCTTTGTTCCATTTTCATGAGCAAGTTTACTGATAAGTTTTACAGTTTGAAGAATTCGTGTCCCAAAATTTCCTTCCTTGATGTGGGCCGTTAATTATATGCATGCATGAAAGGCAAAAACTTTCTTATATCATAAATAATTGGACAGAAAAACGTAGATAATTCGTATGATAATTGCGTCATATTTCTGGACAACTAGACAATTATAGTTCTTGAAGAAGGAGTTAAATGAAGATCATTTATTCATTTGTATGTGCCAAAAGTTTAAAGACTATTCTTTTGCTTTCTAATACTATAATACTTTAGTTTCATTTTTTTCAGGTGAAAAGGAAAATAAATTACTATTTGAAAACAAGAGAACAATACTAACTTTTATTTTGGATCTATTCATGTTTAAAATAGGCTTCAAATGCAATTACTCAATAAATTTAGGGGGGCAATATAATGAAAGAAAGGAAATTTGAAAATTTCAGGGGGTGTACATATAAGATAAAATTAAAAAATTTGAAATTTCTCAAGGCAGCTTTAGGAGCTTTACATAAATCATAATTGAGGAGGGGCAATAAAAACCCACCCTCAATTATGCTTAGCTCTGCTCCTGTATACAGGCGCGAATTTTAGTTGTGCCTCTTATATACTATTAGAATTCGTCCCTGGACAAGAATTTGAGGAAAAGATTGGATGGGTTAGGGCAACGCCTCTGTAACCATTGATGACTTACGGAAGTTATTATAAATCGTTCATCAATATAATTTTCACATTGATTACAATTTTGAATACACAATCTTTTATAAAAAAAGTGATCATTTCTTTTCAATTGATTGAGCCAACCTGTGTTGAAGTTTAAACTCGATTGGAGACATAATTCATCGGCAGCAGTATTTAAGAGAAAAGATCGATAAAACAAGTTGGGTCATAGCCAGTAGGCCTAGAAGGTTGAATTTGACCGTGCAGGACCAGAAAAAGAGAGGGAGGGAGAGACGTAAGGGAGTGGGGAAGGAAAGGGTATTCCTTTCACGTTGTGTGAGGTACTGAGGTATCAAAGAGATGAACAAAGTCAATTTTACCAGCTCAACTCGACCTGTTGAACTATCTCCAACTATCCTAAGACGGACGGTACTCTTCGTCTGGATTCTTCGTACTACGCATACCACATGGTACTGAGTTTTCAAGCCACCGCCCAGATGTTAACAGCTTTAGCCCTTCAAATTGAAAAGGGTTGTCCGTAACAATCAGGATATACATATAGCTGTAAACATCATACTAGTAGAGGTGGCATCAACTGTCTTCTGTAGCAGGCATCTTGATCTTCATCTGCGTATGTTTTTTCAGGCGTCTATTAATGTAATTTTTGGTAGATAGTGGTAATGTATCAATTCACAGAACAAAACATCCATCGTTTAGTTAAAGGCAAGTTTGGCTCGATGATCAAGGGACTACCAAGCCTACAAGATGATCCATAACAGGCAAAGAATTATAAGTGAGCTCAATCATAATCACAATCTAGAAGGCCAACTATCCTTTCGAGTCATGTCTAACGAAAATTCTGACAAGGTCACATCATGAGAGTGCGTTACAGCAAGCATACAAAAGCTATATGGTAAAAGAAAGGTTTCTTGTTTGTGTTGGGGAGATGGGAAGCAAATCCAGACGTGGGCTATTGAGTGGGGGAGGGTGAGAGGAGCTGGTAGGGATTCTAGCTAGGATTACCATAAAATAAAAAATAATAATAATAAAAAAGGGATAAAATCTATCCAACTACAAGCTGTAAGATTTATTTTGAGATTAAGCTAATAGGGTGTTTGACTAGCAACATCAAGTCCAGTCCAAAGCAGATCTCTCAGACGTCACTGTAAAACCCCACACCGCGTGGACACTAGTCTAGTCTCCATATAGCAATACCAAATCCCCTTCTCAAAGCAATTCTTCAATTCAATTTGTTGTCAAATTAATGCATTTATACGTGCATAAAAATGTATCCATATAAATAATGCAGATGTGTAAATTTCATTTTACATGTGTGGCTTTTTCTTCACCATTAATTCATCACACCAAAAAAAAAAAAAAAAAAAATCCCATCATGAATTCTTTGGTCCAATAATTAATTAGGTCCCAACCCTCCAGAAACTACAATTAAGAATCCCAACTATAAGAAAATTACGTGGCTGGCTGTATCTCCAACGCTATCTGCATATGTTAGTATAATATGTGTGCCTGTGTGTTTTTATTTTTTGGCCCATTGAAAGAAAAAGAAGAAAAGTTCGACTTAAGAGACCACAAGGGACTGAAGGAGAAGCTAATATTAGAACGTCATAAGAAGTAAATTAAATAATTACTGCTTCCATGATGATGTATGTGAATTATTTTTGTTTTTCTTTAAGGGAATCAACAATGATTGCCTGTCTAATTCTTTGATAACTCGTACCTGAATCATTTTCACTTCATGTGTGCATCTGTATGTATTATTTAGACTACATATACAGTTGTCAGTTGCCTTGAAAGTTAGAACACGTCAAAATAGTTTGCAAGAATCTAAAGACGCTGTCTCAATAATTTCACCCTTACTCTGTCCGTTAACGATTTCACCCTTTGTTCTGTTCAAAGCTGGATGCATGATGCATGTGCACAATTATCAGATTATGATCATACAACACTAGTGCTACTACATAACCTTCCAAAAAGCAGCAATATCATCAGTCAGACTCAGAGCGGCACGGCTCTGGATGTAGGAGATATCATAAATATATGGTACATATCAAGTTGGGTAAGGCTGTCTATTTTGAACTTTAGTTAGTCAGAAACTCTTTAATTACTGCCTCATTCCAATACGAGAAGAACACCTGTATCGTGGTCTTTGTCTTGTTTTTCCTAACGAACAGGGTGGCAAAACTGGTGATTCACAAAAGATCTCCGCAGCCAGGCTTATAAATAATAAATATCCCATTCTTGATGTCTTTCAGGACCTCCTTTTTACGTCCTAAAAGGGTTAAAAGTGATCTAAAGGTATGATTCTTTTCTTCAAATCCGCATCAAGGTCAAGAACTATCAGTGTTGAAGATAATCCTCTTGATCAACGAGAGTCGAAGAACAATACAGCTGATGAGACATGCACAAGTCTAACAGTTTGGAGAAAATCACTCATTTTTAGCTGTGAAGGTTTCGCTGTGTTTGGATCTGACGGCAGTTTAGTATATAGAGTCGATAACTACACTGGACGAGGTCGTCGTCCCGGTCAAGTCATTCTCATGGATGGATCAGGGAAGCCCATTCTGACAATCTCCCGTCGAAAGGTAATATAAATCACTCTAATATTGTAAGCCTATTCTCCATTGCTTCTTGCAAAAAATATTGGTATAGCTAGTAAATTACTATGACCCTTGGTTTTTACTCATCAAAATTGATTGGCAAAGATCATTATATCTGACGTGGTTTTTCATGATTAGCAGAAGCTAGGTCTAGTAGATAGCTGGCTTGTATATGAAGGAGAGGTTGATGAATACTGTAGCAACAAGAAGAGCGTCATTGAGCCCATTTTTTGTGTCAGAAAAAGCTTAAATGTTCTGCAACCAAACTTCAATGTCCTTGCGTATGTTTATAGAGGCGGAGGGATGTCCGATAAACGACATTCGTACGTAGTTGAAGGATCATATGCACATAGATCGTGTAAGGTGTTAGATGGATCAAGAAGAGTTGTGGCCGAGATAAAGAGGAAAGAGGCCATGGTAGGAGGCGTATCTTTTGGTTTAGAAGTTTTTCTTTTAATTGTGCAGCCCGGATTTGATTCTGGCTTTGCTATGGCTCTTGTATTATTACTGGATCAAATTTTCTCTTGATCCCTACTGGTTTGTACATTCTTTTCGGCAGCTGTCGCTTTCTTCTGCAATGAGAGAACAATTTTGTTGCAAAATGCTCAGCAGAGATCAAACACTCGTGATTTTTAATTTTTTGTGGGAGGCAAATTAACAGAAGGAAATACGAAACCGGAAATTCATGGGGCATGGAGAGATGTGAAAAGTCCAGAATCGACTGTTGAGATTAAATACATTTACCACCTTTGAGGTGTGGCCAAATACCAAAAATACGAGCTCTTAGGTCTGGCCAATTTACAATATTCAGACCTACGAATATTCAGCAATATGATTCTAGACTTTCTGAAGTTTCTTTAAGCAATCAGTCATATCCCAGAATTGCTTTTTCCTTTGTTAGTTGACAACGATACCCCACCCTTTAAAAGAAAGAAAGAAAGGCAAAATGAACAAATATATGCATCAAAGCTTGAATTCTTTACATCACTGTCTGCAATAGCAGCTTATACTACTAGGAAGTGTCCAAGGCAGATGAAATACTAGAAAAGGCTACTCTATGCAGTATGTATACACAACAAAGCTGACTAGAACAACTAGGTCTCGAGCCTGCCATCTAACATCTTGCTAAACACACGCAAAATGAACAAGAAAATGAAAAAAATCAATGGTTCAAATCTTAAAAAGTAGTAGATACATACATTGGAGCATGGCATATTTAAGCACTTATAAACTTGAGGAAGAGCGATAGTCTGATAGATGACATAATTCATCCTAGATTGCAGAGAACCCATTGTTGTGTCACCAAAAGCTTAAAAGTTTTGCAAGCAAACTTCAATGTACTTGCGTACGTGCAATTATGTATAGAGAGGAAAAGGAATGTCCAATAAACGATATTTGTAAGTGATCGGAGGGTCACATGCACGTCCATCGTGCAAGGTGTTAGATGGATCAAGAAAGAGTTGTATATAGCTGGGATAAAGAAAAAAGAGGCCAAAGATAATGATTTGGTTTACAAGTTCTTTCTTTTAATTTTGCAACTCGCATGTAATTCTGATTTTGCCATGGCTCTTATATTAGTACTGGATCACATGTTTGTTCTCTTGATGATGATATTCCCAGGTGGTTCTTTTTACTCCCTGGACTGCATACGATCTTTCTGCAGCTGTTGCCTTCTTGTGCATGGGAAAACAAGTTTGTTACAAAATGCTTAAGAAGCACTTCCGATTAACTGAGGCAAAACAAAAGTCAGGCCTGGAGATGCGGGGTATCGATCCCCGTACCTCTCGCATGCTAAGCGAGCGCTCTACCATCTGAGCTACATCCCCTCATGTGGACGACTGCTTAATTTCTTTCCAAGTAATTCAGCGGCAGTTAGCTAACCCCACTCGAATCTCCTTGGCGTGACTGGAAACTTAATCACATAACTGTAGTTTGTCTATGTAAGCTGAGAGCCTAACAGCATTTAAAAATTAAAAAAAATAACACTGTATCCAACAACCTCGAGGCCAAGAGTGTATTACTGTTCGTGCCAAAATCAGAGTCTAAAGTGATTTGCGTAGAACTAGAACTGCCTTACGTTACCAGAGCAAATTGCAATTGTCTCCTTTTAACTTGTGTGAAGCAGTGAAGGTGCAGTTTTGCGTCTCTGTTCTTCATTGAACGATCCAAGGGGCAGCTGCATAAAAAAAAACTCTCTTAATTATTTTTATTGTTATCTGTCGTCTTACAGAAGTGGATAATTTTTAAGCTCTCTTTTCTTCTTCATCAGAAACTCAACCAGAGACTACTGGGGTTTGATGGAAATTCATTCATCTCTCAGAAATACATGCATGGACTACCCTCATCAATCGTTCTCTCCCTGTCCACCACAAAATACCTACAATTTGCAGCTGTAACAGTGCATCCCTTTTCTGATGCAATCTTCATGGTCCCAGGATAGAATTTTGCAGTTTTCTACAGTACATGAACCCACATGCATTTACAAAGGGGCATCTGAATATTATTCACTCTAAATTTGCATCAAACAGCCCAATACAAAAGGTCCTCGAGCTATTTTTTTGCTCAATATGCATACCGTGACTTCACATATTTGCCAGCCATGTGCAGTATGTAGTCGTCAATGACTACATACTGATGGCAGTCCTTTGGCCGAACTTGCATTGCCATCATCTCCGACAGTTAAAAAATTGATTTACATTTCCGCCTGCAACAATGAATGATGGTTCTCTCTGACGCTCAAAATGTGTGCCTCGAGCAAACCCTGCTGTAGCTCCAAAGCAAGCTGTCTCTTAACCCTCTTCTATTTTCACTGCTCTTTGCAAGTACAAGCATTGAAAAACCTACAACCGTGAGAGCAACAAACACAAATACAAACATGACATTTGTGTACAACTGAATGTTCTATTGCCTCATTAATCATCTATACAAGGCAATTTAGAATTTCCCGTGCAATATCTTGTGTGGATCTTACAGCTAATGTTACAACATTCCTTCCTACAGGCAACATAGTATGTACAAACCTACAAACTTCTAATATTGATCCTATGGTGATGAAATGAACAAATGATAAGTCTGACAGAAAGCTGTTTATTAAGCCTGAAAAGGAACTCATCAATCCAGATCGCTGGCTGTTGAGTTCCAATCCATCGGCACTATCTTCTTCAGCTTCTGCCTACTATTACAAGCTTTATCAGCGACCCTACTAGGTGGTGGCATCATATACGATTTGTTGACAATATGCCTATTGTAATTTTTCATCTCAGGCACCGAATCCCTAAATAGCTTGCTAGGAGATGATCTAATTGATCTGGGCGCAGACCAATTTGTTGGAGCTCTTTTACCAGGTTTTATATGACAAACAGCATCAGTCTTTTCATCCGCTGAAAGTCTAAGCTTCTTGCTAGGAAACATACCATCAGCAACTTTGACCAGATTATCGGGTCCTATTGATGCTTTTGGAGGCACAAAGAATTTTTCAGATTTCTGACTTAATTTTAACGTGCAAGCTTTCATGGTCTTCTGGGAAGGTTGCTTCAACCACTTCATCATTTCATGTGAGTTCTGCCTCGTGGAATGAGATGCAATTTCATAGAGTGTCTGAGCAGCAGCCAAAAGTCTGGGAGACAACTCATCTATTGCAAAAAAAAATGTGATAAAACTTTCTCAGAAATGGCTTTTCCAGATCCAGAACATTTCAATGTGCAGCAAATATTCCATATAACAATCCAATTAGTTGATAAGCAATATAAGCATTTGTTCTTAAAGATGCTTGACCAACTTACTTGGTTTATCAAACTACGGATAATACAAACTCAAGCGTAATGCATGAATACAGAGATATCTGGCCCCTATACAGAAATACCAATACCAACATCACACAATGGACCGACGTGGGACCAACTAAGCTGCAATCCAGTTCTTTCCTACCTCGAGTCAAACAAGAAAATACATCAGATGGAAAACCAATAAGGAACTAGGACAACTAGCGCTCTTGCTGTGTCAGCATGCTGGGCCAAGGTTTCACAAGTTAAGAAAGGTTGAAAGAGCTTTGTTGTATATGGCCTGATGGTAACATTGTGAAACACCATATCAAAGTACAGATACTTTTGCACAGTATCACGAGAAACATTTGGTGGAACAATTAAGACAGGAGGATGCACGGAATTAATTCTTCTTTTTTAGACTGTCAAGAAAGCTCTAAGAAGTACTTGACGAATCACATTAATGCTACAAACACAACAGACAACCCCTATGCATCCAAAGTCTATATAGGGCAGCTTGTTAATAACAATGTCAACAATATTAATTAAATTTGACTGGAACCAAATGCATTGCCATCAATATTACTTTGTTCATCTACTAAAATTACATTTAAGTGGGTAGTCAGTGACTCTGTATTTAAGGAGCACCAGTACAAGGGAATGAAGGGATGATGGTGAACTTAAGAAGTCCAGGAAAGTGATATACCTGAAGGGTCCTGGGAAGCTGAGAATGCTGCTGATGATGATACACCCTGTTCACGGGAACTAATGTTTAGACATATGGATGAGGCATTTTCTACCCCCAAAGGTGTAGATGGTAGATTTCCTGAAGGAACTAGTCTGTGATTATAAGTGAGCGACTTCAAATCTAACATCGAAAGGTTTGAGCCTTTCACAGGAGTAAGAGTGTTTCCCACTTTTACCCATCTACCTGGGCATGTGGTCCTATTAGCAGATAACTTAACTGTATCTGAACCAGATTTAACATGGCCAGAGGAATTATGAGACCAAGAAAAAGGCGGCAAGCCAGTTCGATGAAATACTGTCTTCCCTAAACGGAGGTCAGTGCCAGTTCTTGAAGATGAAGCAGGCCTCACAGCATCCAGAAGCAGAGAGTCCAAATCCTTGGATGGTGGAAGTGCAAGTCGTTCCAAGATATCTTTTGGTGGACACAGGGGAGAATCAACAGCAACGGCAAGTGGTTTCATATGGCCACAAGAATCCTAAAATTTGAACAAGAAAATACAAGCTTGAATAGAAAAGAGATCCCTAATGAGCACTTACAGATATAAAGAATCAAAAGCATATTATGTTTCGAGTTTCACCACCAAAACATAAGATTGGCAAGATAAAGTTAGAAAAGCTGAAAGCATGAAAAAGAGAGAGCTGCCACATAACCCAACTAATTCATGTATTTCCAATGCATTTGCAATGCAGAGAAAGGGGCAATGAGTGAAAAATGTAACTGTAAATACCACCAATAGAAGGAAATTTTAGCTTTTTCCCATGCAACATATCAGTGTTATTATCCTAACAAAAGCCAAGAAGTTTGAGACATGAATGTTCGCATTGACATGTTGGGACATGGAGCTCAAATTTGCTTTATATTAGTACCTCAATCTTAATTTTGAGTTCACCATACTTCCTATTTCTACCAAACTTACCTTATAGTTAGAAGGCTGATTTACAGTGCAGGAATCTTCTTTCTCACCATCCATCCTGCTTGTTGGACAAGCACCCATGGAGACGTTCTGGTTATCAACATCATTAATATTTGCAGGGTTTTGGGAGTGAACAGGACTTTGGCGCCAGATAAGAGAGGCGGCCTTTCTAACTAAATGCAGAAGATTCTCATTTGAATTTTCAACTGCTTTTCCCTTATCTTTTACCAAACTAGGACAGTTATAACTGCCATCAAGGAGTTCACTGAGAGGCAGTTCATCAACTGGCTTTGTGCCATCAAAAATGTCAGACTTGGAACCATATACTGCTGGAAAAGAAAACACATGAAACCAACAACAAAATCACTAATCTAATTAAAAGTGATCCAAGTTTTGGTACAGAGAACTCAAACAGCAAAACTAGATACATAAAATGAAGCAGAAATTTCAAAATCCCAGCAATAGAGTCTACATATCTGAGTTGATTTCACAAGAAGTCACTTTTCATACCAGGCTTGCACAGAACTTCCAGAACACAAACCAAAAAGACACTTTTCATGAAATGTTAATAGCCAACAATAAATGCAGTCATTAATACATCATGTACAGGTTTACCAATGGAAGGACTCCCAAGCTGACAGATTCAGACATTGTTAATGGCAACAGATCCTGTTTTAAATGCCCCAAACCAACAAGGCAGTGATTGATTATGCAGCATTATTAATAACTGACAGGTCAATAAGACTCCTATTGGGCTCATTTTAAGCGGCGTTGAGCAAATTTGAGATTTGCCAAAGAATTGTGGGGCTATGATCTAAAGGATAAAAATACCGGTTGAAGCCCCCAAAAAAGGGGGGGGGGGGAAAAAAGGAAAGGGTTCTTATAAAGAAACATCAAGTATTTAAGAGCCAGCAATAATCCAGAATATTGTTTTGACCTCATCCATCATCAGCAGAAAATCAACACATTGATTTAAAATTTAATAGTCAAGAGTAACATTTGCTTACCAACAAAATTGCCTCCTCCAGCAACAGAACTGAAGCTAACCAAGCCATTTTTCAGACAGAATGAATCACATCTGCTTTTAGGAATTCTACCATTTCTTTTATCATTCCGCTTGGCATTTGAATTGTTCCTTTGCTTAGGCATTTGACTTTTCTCTGTAAAACCAAGGATGAGAATTTATCAGAACTGCTTGGCCTGGCATTTTAATTAACACTTCAAACATTTAAAATAGCTACTATTCTGATTGGAAAAGACATCAAATTGTTCACAGCAATCATTTAAAGAGTTGTAATAAGTCCCATACAGCCAATAAAGAAACAAAGACACAAAAAATTGGAAAAGGAGTAAATACCATGAAATTCAGCATCAATCCTTGCAAAGAATCTATTACTGTATCTGAAAAGCAAGCTACAGAACCTATGCACCATATCATCCAAGATCTTCTTATATAGAACACATCAAAAATCTTAAAGGAAGAATCCAAATGTCGTATTCATGAAACTCTGACCAATTGGATAACCAAGTATAGAATGGACAAGTTCAATAGACAGAACAGAAATGTTCATCTACAATCAGATGCTGTGCCTTGATTTTGAGAGTAAACCACACAACCCAAGAGGCAAAAGGGACAATGACAAACGTTGTTACTTGTCTAAGACAGATTAAAAGGGCATTAGACATGTTCATACATGTTGCTTGCATTCACTATTACACAACTTCATGCAAAGGTTGCATAGCCACTACTTCCAGCAACCACTGTAGGTGATAATGTGGTTATGGAGCTCAGACACTACAAGTTCGCTGAATGTCAAGAAAAGGTTGTGTAGCCACACCTTCCAGCACCCTCAGTAAGTCATAATGTGGTTATTGAACCCAGGCATTATTACCAGACTTTTCGTCAATCCATTTTTTATGAATGATCAGCAAAATGGAAAACAAGAATCCCAAACATGTCATGGTAGTCAAATTTATGATTGGACTAAGACCTGAAAATGGAAAAAAACAAGATAGAAACAATATGATGATAAACTATGCCTAAATGCTGCCGCCTATTGTAATAAGCCAGCACATTTATCACTACAGCTAATGGAACACCACTAGTATTTATCTGATACCTATGTTACTTGGACTCGAATACGGGTGTCGGATTCGGGTATGTGTCTTAAGTGTCTAATTCGTCAACTATCTAAACTTAGGATACGATGACACTTCTAAAGACTTAGACATGCGTACAAGGGTATGGAAAAATTTCTAGTGAATATATGAATTATAGTACAGCCAACATACACGCCATAGCTCGATAAAGATTGGAGAATTCTAAAGTAACCAACAACTCATAGCTCAATAATGATTTCAATGCAATAAGGATTCTAATGCAACAAGTCTTCTACATCCATGAGTTTTCTCACCTTTGTCTCCTCCTCTTCCATTGACATCACATCTCACAAAATCATCTCACAAAAATCAGTGTCTAAAAATTTATCGACGTGTCGGACACATAGCCCATGCCAGCACTAGTGTCGTGTCGACACGGGTACTTTGGGGTCAAATGAAGAGCTGAAGGAACATAGTCTTACACAGGATATGATGGGTTGTGACACACTAATATCTAATATCCAATAACATGTGAACCAATAAAAGGTTACCGAGTTATATCTCAAATTCTATTTCACATAAGATATTCACAGTATAATTTTGACACTACTGATGTCCCTTTTTGTGTAGACAGGTATATAACTAGTTTTGTCCTTGTGAAAGCTTCGGAATTCAGAAAACTTTTAAGAGAAGTAACAAAAGTTCTCATACGAACAGATAGATCTCAATAGTCAATACAATCATACAACCTCAGTATCCTAAGTTTCATTTCCAGATACTCTAGGGGTTTAACAAAAATGAGTAGTTAATTCAAAATTTGTCTTTTAAGGAGACTGAAGCGTGAGAGATCTTATTCATTCCATCTTTTAATCTTTTTTCCAAAAACATAATCTCTCCTAGAAGAGCACATTAACACGTTAAGGATGGCCTGTTTTCTTGGAAGTATGATACTTTCTCAAAATCCAAATAAACTTTTTGCCCATGGTATAACTCAAACTTAAGCTATGAATGTATCAAGTTGAGAACAAATATATCAACCTACAAGTTGAGAAATCAGGGAAATAATATAAATAGAGCAGAGATAAATTCCTAAATATCATGACAGGTTTATTTCTCCAAAAGTCAGAAGCAGAACTACGTATGATGTCAAGTCTCATCTTCCAATTAGGTTGCTGACTCCGAGTCACCGTCTGTTTCTAAGTCATCCATCGGAAGGATATGAAGACTGGTAAAATTCTAGGTACGAAATGAATTTTCATTTGGAATTTATAGACAAGAAGATTGGACAGCTCAGCAGCACTACACTTTGCAATGTCCACCATTAGTTTGCGAGAAACTTAGCCGACCAGCTTAATTTCTTAAATAAATTATGGCTCCAGATGGTAATACACTCAAGAAGAACTCACTCTTGGGGGTTACAAGAAGGCATGAATCAAGTTTGAAATTTGAAAGAAAGGTGGAATACCACAAAGGAGAGGCATGAATTCTCAACGAAGAAGTAAAAGCTGGGAAAAGAGCAAGCATCAAGCAAGAAAGAAGTGTCAATCAGGGGTGGGAAAGGAGGGGAGAGATGTAGGGAGGGGTTTGGGCAACTAATACTTTGAAAATTTTTCAATGTACCTTAACCCCAAAAATCTTACCTTCACATTTTTTTTTTGGAAACAAATACTTCCAGAGCACCTCAGTGCCAAGCTCATTATAGTGTATATTTCATATAAGCATAAAAATGTATATTTACAATGATATTGGACCCTGAACAGTCTTCCTCATTCACAGTTCCAAGAGCACAAGCTCACATCTACATTCAAAATCAAAAGCCCAAAAGGAATCTGCGTCATGAAAAAAAGGAAGCTATGAAAATCAGATCCTGAGCTTCCAACATTACAGAAATTGGATTCCTTAAACCACCTATACGGAGCCTCAAAAAGTCTTTCACCAAGTCGATTATGAGCTCAATCTCACAAGTAAATAATGGTTCCAGAGTGCAATACACTCAAAAAGAACTTACCCACCATGATTAAAAGCAGGCATGAATTACGTTTGGATTTTGGCAGAAAGGTAGCATATCAGAGGTAGAGAGGCATCAATTCTCAAGAGAAAAGAGCCATGAAGAAACAGGGTGAAAAGAGCAAGCATCAAATGAGGGTAGAAAGCAAGGGGTTGGGGCAACTAATGCTTTGAAAATTTTTCGATGTATCTAACCCCCAAAAGTGTTACCTTCACATTTTGATGTTTTGGAAACCATACTTCCAGAGCAACCTTTGTCTGGTGCCTCATTAAAACGTATATTTCATATAAGCATAAGAATGCATGTTTACAATGATATTGGACCCCAAACAGTCTTTCTCGTTTAAAATTTGAAGAGGACACCGCCCACATCTACATTCAAAATCGAAAGACCAAAAAGGAAACTGCATGATGAAGAAAGGAAGCTACAAACATCAAATCCTAAGCTTCCAAAATTGGCGAAAAAACAAATTTTCAACTCAGCCACTCCTTGAACCATCTATATGGAACCCCACAAAAGTCTTTCACCTACAGCTTGATACTTCTTTACTATAAAAATCTCGAGTGGTCCAGCAAACACCATCTGCTTGAATGATAGTATCTGAAAGCTTCCATTTCTAACCATTCCCTGCACTTTCAACTGTATCGCAGCATAGCATTGAACACTAAGAAAATCACAGAAAAAATGTGTTATAACTCCAAAATCCCCATCTTATCACACCCAGAAACTGAGAAAACTTTAATTCTGAAACCAAATTTTCGGTATTTGCGCTCTCAAACAAGAATGCAAATTGCATCAAATAGCCATCTTGTAACAAACCTGATTTGAATGTTAAGACAGATCAGAGTAAAACTTGGTAATTCAAGCATCAAGAATAGTGTTCTTAGGAGATCTCTTGGATATCAGATATACAGATCTAATATCAAGCCTGAATCAATCCATGTCATTCCGATTCTTAACATCTAACAAACCATGCATTAATACATAATGTCTAAGAAGCAACAGTGCTTAAAAATCCAAGAAAAGGCAAGTTTACTGACACAAAAATAACTCACAACCAATAGTAATTGCTGTCCTCTACCACATTAATCGGAAAGAACTCTACCTGCAACTGTGAATTTTGCAGGACAACATCCAGTACGAGAAGAACTGCCCTTCATATCTTCTAAACCAGTTTCACCGGTTGAAAGTTCCAACTGTACTATTCTTGACCTCTTTGAACCACCACTATTGCTTCCTGAGACTTTCCCAGATCTTCGATGCAACTGTTTAGCCTCTGGGTTAGTAGTCAAAGATTGAGATGCATTCATACTAAGCAGTTTCAATTCCTCAGAAGCATCACCAAGATGTAAGTTGGATAGCTGTCCATTAGGTACAAAACGTCCTGTATCTGGTACCTTATATTGAAAAGCTGGCTCTGGAGGAATCTTAGCTGAAATGCATATACAAGGAAGCTAAGTTACAATTGCCATGTATTCTCTCATTATCACCAACATTAATTGAACACAGAAGAGGGAACCAAAAGAAATCAATAATATGAATTCCCTTTGCATATCATGAACAAACCTTCCCCCAAGTATACTTGCATAATGTCAAAAGGATAAGCAAATAAAGAATTTAGCTTTTACAAAGTCATTTAGATTTATTGCAAAACGATCCTAAAATATTTTAATCTGTCACCTTCCCTCATCACTGGCATCTTAATCACAAGATGTTCGCATTCCGTCCTTTTTCCCATATTTCTTTCCCTTTCACCCATAGTTGGAGCACCTGCTTTATTTAATAATTTATTTATTTTTAGTAAGAGAGAAAAATAAATCATACAACCAAAAATCAAATCATTCTATAGCAACCAAAGTATCCATCCGCAGAAACAGATTACATAGAAATGATCAAGAAATAAAAATATGGTGTGCAGGAATTGAAAGGGAAAAAAATTAAGTGTTTTTGTAAAAGACAGCAAACAAGACACCTCTGTGACTGCATGCATCAAAAGAAGGCCGAATCGTGACCGAATTACCCTCCGGCCGACCAGCCTGAACTATTCCGACAGCAGCCCCAACACCTCCGCTGCCGCCGCTGCTAAAACCCTCTGATCCCATAAGCTTAGACACCGCAACCACCGCCTCCGGAAGAGCCAACCCCACCGTGTCCATCACGGAACTGATGAACCCCAAAAAGACCGCATAAAATCCTCATAAACGTTAACAACAACAAACATTTTCAATTTAATTCAAAAAAATTCAAATTTGAGCTACAAAAAATCTAATTTAGCTAAATTGCGGTGGTATAATCGGTAAAATTACTGACAAATAAGGTTTATGAAGGTTTGTTGAGAGCTGAGATAAGGTTAAACTGAGGGCTTTTCGTGGAAAAAGCATGTTGCGGCTGAAGTCTGAGCGGTGCTAGGGCTAAAAAATCATGGGGTTAAGTAATGTAAGGTATTTATAGTTTTCGGGAAAAGAAGAAGAGTAGACTCGGGTTGTTCGTCGGTGGGGTATATTCCGGTGCGCATGTCGTCAGCTTAATCCATTGCTCGTTAGTTGACACGTCATATTTGTGGGTCCAAGTTGGTGTTATCCATATCGTACTCTAGAGAGCGCGTGGTTCCGCTGCGGTTTGGCTTGTACATGTACCATAGTACCCTTTGACCTTTGCTCCAGGAAATCCGAACTTAATCTTGACCCTTAACTATGATGCTAATTAATATTGCGTTTGATAAAAACTGAAATTTGAAAATTAAAATCTGAAATTTAAAGTCTGAATTTATTAAATTATTGAATTGTTAAATATTAAATCAAATACATTTAAGTATATATCACATTCAATGACAAATAGATAGGTTATCACTTATTTTTAGGAAAAATTTTGCATAGAAAATTCAATAATAGTTAATTAATTCAGATGTTCAATTTTTATTTATCAAATGTATCTAAACATATTAAGATTTATATACATTAAGACCCTATTTGATAATTCAATTCAGTATTTAAATTTAATGAATTCAAATTTTAACATATTCAGGCCGTTTGATAACAAAAAAATTGAACATTTGAATTAATTAAGTGACATTGAATTTTTTAGACAAAACTTGCTTCAAATTAAGTGATAAACTATTCACTTATCACTGAATATGATATGCACTCAAATGTATTATATTTAATACTTAACAATTCAATAATTTAATGAATTCAAATTTCAAATTTTAAATTTTAATTTTCAAATTTCAATTTTATCAAACGCACCCTAAGTTTAAGTGCTTAATTGCATTATCAAACAAGGCCTACGTATGTTAATGGGTAAGGTTTGGATTAAATTTCTTTAATTCAGATTCATATTTAAATTCACTTTATGTGACTAGACTCAAATGTATCAAATATTAGATTTAGTACTTACCAATTTAATAATTTAATGGATTCAAATTTCAATTTTCAATTTTCAGTTTTTAGATTTCAGTGTCCCCTTAGTTAGATCTAGACCCAAATCTAAACCTTTATGGATGTGAAAAAATAAATTCAAACTTGGTATCCAATGGATATTTGTTATATTTTTCTAAACATACTAAAGTAAAAATATATTAAAAATGTATAGAATTCAAAAATAATATAAATACCATCTAATTTTTATTTTCAAATAGTAAAGTTAACATTTAAGAAGTTATATGCAATATTATGAACTAAAAGAAAAATATTATTGACTATTTCTATTTATTTTCAAAACTTCAATCGTATCCACGTCCAATCTTTTATTTATTTGTCATTATTTTTTTTCTTTTTCTAAAAAAGTTTGTACTAATTATAATGACAACTAGAATTATATTGAAAAAAGAAAACAATCACGAAATTTTACTGTATTTGATCAAGTGACCATACAATAATGAATTTGGGTAATTTGAATATCTTTACTATACTAAAAGCGGGAGTTCGGATTGCTACACGAAATTTTACTGTATTTGGTCAAGTGACCATACAATAATGAATTTGGATAATTTGAATATCTTTACTATACTAAAAGCGGGAGTTCGGATTGCTACAGTGAAATTGGGCTGGTTATAGTGCAATTTGTGTGAACTTGAGAGGCGGTTTGGTCTTTCGCCATTCAGTAGTGGTGGCTTTGCTGGAAATTTACTTCTGTCCGCGTGGCTCTCTTGGATGGAAACATTTCCTCTTGGTCAGCAATTTCCTCTTCATGTGATTAGCATTAGCCTTAGTGGTGCTTCATTTTTCGATAATGCCATTTGCTGTTTCTCTCTTACTCAAGACACCGGAAGATGCATGCTATAGTATTGTGGTTTCTTTGTAATTTATTTGTTCTTTGTACCTCTTTTGTTTGAGTCATTGTTGCCCCTTGTGATCCGGAGAGATAGGCCACCTTAGCTATTTACGAGTATTAGTTTAGCCTTAGGTGTTTGCCATATTTTCCAATCATGCCATTTATTTTCCTTTCATTCAACATGTATGTTATACTCCCTCCGTCCCACTTTGATAGTTCTGGTTTTTTTTTCACACAGTTTAAGAAAAAATAGTTAACTTTGTTAGAACAATCAATTTAGGTAGCTATTTTCCTAAAATACCCTCACATTAATTAAAGTACAACTTTATGGGAACTTGAATTGATGGTAAAAAAAGAATTAACTCTCATTAAATGGGGTAGATTTATAGTAACAACAACTTATATTGAATAAGGGTATTTTAGGAAAATTAAAATACAACTACATTCTTCAATTGGGAAGTGGACTACAATTTGGGACAGACGAAAAAGGAAAACAGGACTATCAAAGTGGGACGGAGGGAGTATTTGCTTGGTTGTTTTGTAATTTTGTTATTTTTTGACTCTAATTTTTGTTGACTTATTGTTCTCTTTTGTGGACAACACAGATAGTTTTTGAACTTTTACAATAGTCCTAATTTTTTCTTTCAAGTATGAAAAAATGATTCTATAAATACATATTTTCTAATTTTAAACACGAGTTTGTCACCCCATTTTTAAAATAGATCCATCCTTTATTTCTTAGCATTTTATTTCAATCTATCCGTAAACACAAGTCGATTTGGAATTCACCATTTAAAGATTCCAACTATCTCTTGATTTTGAATACCACTTTTATTAAAAAAGGAAAAGAAACAGAGAAACTCACATATTTTAGCACATGATTTAAGAATACAAAATAACCTATAATTTTGCAGCTTATGATACAGATTACAACAAAAAAAAAAATCAACCAAGTTACCGAAAGAATCATCAAATGAGTAAGAATTATAGATCCAAAGAACCTAGAAAATAGAAAGGAAAAATTTTTAACTCAAGAATTCGTTGGATATTGTATATATCTAAGCCATTATCTTAGTGAAAATTCAAAGAGCTTCTTCCATACTTCTCGTACTCACCACATAAAGTGCTGCCTCCTACATAAATTATCAAAACCAAAATCATTAAAATCTCCAAAAATAAACAAAGAATAGACAACCAATAAAAGGGAAGAAAAAATAAAAATAAGAAAATATGTATATTTACTCCTGCAAGTTGAAGTCGTTCAATATTGAGAGTCCGAGACTCATTTTCAATAGATGATGTCTTGTCCAAAGAAACCATTGTTGCTCCCTTCATTCTTGAACACTTTTAATCTATCAATCAAACAATCATCTGAATTGCAACAAAAAAAAAGGATCCAATATGAAATCTTGATTAGGAGAAATGATAGTATATATAAACCGAGCTCATGGTGGGATAGAGTTGAATAAAAATTATATGTCATGCATCCAGACCTATTAATGTAAAAGAAAAAAGCCATTGAATATACAAAAAAAAATTAATTTAATTTTACATTGGTCTAAAAAAAATTTTAAATATGTTTGAAAGCTCATTCAAGTATAGCAAACAATAGAAAATGATAAACCCATTTTATAATTTTAGGCATTATTTAGTGATTAATGATACATTAAAAAAGTTAGATAACCATGCCTTATAATTCTACCGAATTTTAGTCATTACTTACTGATTAATGCTACATTAAGAATGTTAGATAACCTAATTTCAAGGTCTTATTTATCAGTGCAATTAGGAAAAAATACACACTCTCACACATGACTACTGTTAGATCGTTGATAATTTATTGCAAATATGAAATACTAATATATCAATACTAATACATCGTATCGATATCTCACATTAAGTCAATTAGTAGTCCAAGTCCAGTAGGTACAAAAATCTCTTCAACTTCATAAATAAATTGAGTAAAGGAATAACGACAATAACTAATTTACCTAAAGTTAAATTTCCCATAGTTACTAGCACCCATTATGTATTTAATATATAACTATTTTATATTAATTAACTTGTCTTCATTTGAACTTGTTTAACACAGACCCAGGGCATCCTCACGCATCGCGTGAGGCTGAAAAAACTAGTAGATAATTAAAAATCAAACCCTATCAAAACCCATATTTTTCTTATAGGATTTGAATTTAAATAAGATCTAATTTTAAAAAATTAAATCTAAACTCTACCAAAGTACATTAAGTTCGGGTTGAGTTTGGATAACATCTAACCCATTGACATTTGGATTGAATTCTATTATAATATATCTAGCGGTATTACTTTTAATAGCACCCTATAAGAAGGCGTCAAACGCGCAATCTCTTGTGAGTGAGATATTAAGTGGTAATAGTGCAGATAAGTTAATTGGAAGACAGATTGTGTTATTTGTCCTATTCGGGAAGTTTATCTTGGGATCTCAATTCAGATTTCACTTCTAATTGCATCTTTAAAATATTAATATTGATAGGATATGCCCTATAGACCATGGAAGGGGAATTGTATATATTATATCTAGAGTTGAAAGATGAATTAAGCCACTTGATATTTGAATCGAGATTGGATTGGTAAGAGTTCCGTTTGAGTTTAGTTCACTAACTAATTCATTTAAATTTGAACAATGTTTTATACTCGACAAACTTTTAAGTTCGGTTCAACTTGATTCAATTAGTATAAAATTGAATTTTATATGTAAAAATTTGAAGTTAGTCGAGTTTGATTCGATAAGGACTTTTAGTTCAACAAATAAATAAATCAAATTTAAACAAAATTTCAAATTCCTTTGATAATTTAGTTCAATATTTAAATTTAATAAATTCAGATCTTAACATGTTTAAACATGTTTGATAATAAAAAAATTGAATATTTGAATTAATTAAGCGATACTGAATTTTTTAGATAAAATTTGCTTTAAAAAATAAGTGATAAATCATTCATGTATCATTTTATGTGGTATATATTCAAATATATCAAATTTAGTATTTAACAATTCAATAATTTAATGAATTCACATTTGAAAATTGAAATTTCATATTTCAATTTTATCAAAGTGTTCAATTTAATTAAATTCATTTATATTCCTAGTTGTAGTTAACTTGGGTATATTTCGAATGAAACACCTAGAGCTGTTAAACAAATCGAGCTGTTCGGTAGCTTGGTTCGTTTCGACTCGTTGGTGTTCGTGAAAGACTCGTTCGAAACCTTAAACGAACCGAGTTCGAACGAATTTTTTTGTTCGATTAATAATCGAGTGAACACGAGAATGTTCACGAGTTTTAACGAACATTCGCGAATACAAGTATGTTCACGAGTTTTAACGAACGTTAGCGAACATGAACATAATTAACATTTGACAAATTTTAAAGTTAATTTTATAGGTAGACTTTTATATTTGGAGGGCAAATTACTTTGTTTTATTTGTTATTTTTATGTTAATGTTAGTTATATAATTAATAAATAATAAAATTTAGTCACTTAGTACTTTTTTGAGAATGATTAATGATTTGCATGGCATATTTAAGACTTAAAATAATTTGGATTCGAGCATTTCGAGCATGTTCGCGAATGGCTCATTTATGTTAAACGAGTTGAACACAAATTCGAATTCGAATACGAATTTTGCTTAACAAGCCGAACACGAACACATGTTTGGAATTCGAAAATTAATGAACAAACACGAACGTTGTTCGAATCGCTTAAAGAACAGAATTCAAACATGAGATACTCGGTTCGATTCGGTTCATTTACAACTCTAGAAGCACCATTGAGATTGTTAATTAATTAAATTCTAAATACATAAACTCCACTTTCACTTTGTGTTATTGCAACCTTACTAACGATAAAAAAAATTCCAATAGTGTTAAGAATGCGGGAAGGATGGGCGTCGGGTGTTTGGAACGCTGTGACGTCGACTTGAGTTTGGTTGATGACACTACCTATGTTTTGAATACCCAAGTTTAAAAGGACACAAAAAAAGGTTAATCATGTTTTATCCCATTAAACAATACTCCATTTCTTAGTTTACCCCATAACCTTTAATTTTGCTCACTTAACCCCCTTTAGGACAAAATTGCCCTTGCATTATTTTGACTTTTCATTTACCTTGTTTTATTTTATTTTATTTCTTTTTCTCTTCATTCTTTATTTAATTCTTACTCTTTTCCACAAAAATTTTCACCTTAATGATTGAAATTAAAAAAGAGGAATTGTAGAGATCTATCTTCTCTTTAAATGATTAAAAAAATATTCAAATTACTTTCATAAAATACAATTTTTTTAGCCTTTCAATTCTTTTAATTTTGGGGTTTCCTCTTTCCTTTATAGTTTCTCATTTAATTCTCAAGAAAATATCATAAGATGAAATTGTTTTTCTTTCTTTTATTTCTTTTTCTCTTTCTCCTCTCTTTCATCCTTCCCAATAGAAATTATATTTCAACGAAAATTTTTGTTTTGAGTTTGTAATTGCATATTTCTGGGTGAAGGTTTAAAAGGTATCAAAAACTGATTTTGATTTATTGTATGATGCCACGTGTCACAAATTTCAATTGATGATTATTAATCAGGTCACAATTTCATTTTAAGATATTTTCTTGAGAATAAAATGAGAAACTAAAAAGGAAAGAGGAAAACCTAAAATTAAAAGAATTGAAAGGCTAAAAAAATTGTATTTTAGGAAAGTGATTTGAATATTTGTTTAATCATTTAAGGAGAAGATAGATATATGCAATTTTTCTTTTTTAATTTCAATCATTAAGGTGAAGATTTTTGTGGGAAAGAGGAAGAATTAAATAAAGAAAAAAGAGAAAAAGAAATAAAAGAAAGGAAAACAAGGTAAATAAAAAGTCAAAATAATGCAAGAGCAATTTTGTCATAAAGGGGGTTAAGTGAACAAAATTAAAGGTTAGGGGGTAAACTGACAAATGGGGTATTCTTTAAGGGGATAAAATGTGATTAAGCCCCCAAAAAAAGAAAGTTCGAACTTCTAAAATTCCAACTGGCCGAGTTAGTGCGGGAGAGAAAGCTGCAGCCAGGTGGATGACCGGGACGGCACTAACTCCGGCGAAGCTGGCTGGGACTGGTATGAGCACTGAAGCTAACAATACCACTGACAATTCAGTAACCGCTTCGCAAGTGAACGATTTTCGTATTTCAGCAGTTCTCGATCGATTAGCTGCAAGCATGCAGAACCAAACTCCTAAAAACGAAACCGCTGAGTCCTTTAATCTCTGCCTTTCTCTCGCCAGGTCCATTTAAACCCTGCTAACTCGATTTTTAAGTCCTAATTTTGAAATGCACTTATCAATTCTGCATTATTATGTGCCTCTACTGTTTTTTTTTTTCCCAAAATTTTTTGCTTTATGTTCAATAGTTTCAGTTGGGTTTAGGGTTTATTTGAGTTTCCAATTATGTAATGGAGATACTTCTTCTTCCTTTTTTTGGTGTTTGTGCACGTGTGAAACGAGGCTTGTGTGTTTGTACTGTTAGTTTTCCCCCTTATTTATGCTTTGTTCGAACAGTTGCAGATGGTTTTTGGATACTTTGGTTTAGTAAATTTTTTTTTTGATTCTTTTTTTTGGGGGGGGGGGTTGTTTTTCTTGGTCCCTATGTGAGTTTTTTTTTTTTTTTTTTTTTTTTTTTGAGAAATGCTCTGCTAATTAATTATTTTTCTTAATCATTTCCTATGGACATGTTAATAATGGGATATCATGTGCTAATCAGTAATATATCCCACCTCAATTTAAAGAATTTATCAGATGGCCTTTCATCTTAAATTCTTTTTGTATGTAAATGCTTCTTTGTTATATTGTGGTATACGTGTCTTCATTTTCTAGATTTACGAGCTTTAATAAATTTCACAAAGAGTATGCCAAAAAATTTACCTGCCTAATTAGGAAATTAACAAGATGAAGCCTCTCTTCATAGCTTGAGCCCAAAAACAGGATATTAAACTTATTGGAGCTTAAATTATCGAGCTTGTCTCTTGTCAGCTAAAATATAAATTTGGCCAAGGTTATCTAATGGAGCCTGATATATAACTGCTTGGCTTGAATTCATTAGATTGCTGTACTAATTCTGATCCTTGGACATACGAATTTGGGTTCTAATTGGTCTTTGTGGATTTAAGTTAAATAGTTAATCAAACAAGTCTATTAAACTTAAAGCAAAGTTTAGCTGAAACATCATACAAACAATGTTGAGCCAAAAGTACATAAGTTAATAGTTTATATAGATCAGTTGTTTTTCCTTAAAAGTTTGTGTCTTTGGGCGTGCTAAACATTTGAATTGTTAAATGGTTAAAGTAAGTAAAGAAAATGGAAGTAAAAATCATTTAAGGCATGAGTTGGAAAGTGGGTCATGCTAGGTTGTAAATGGTCAGCAACAGCCTTGTGTAGTTGCTTACATAATCACTGAGCAATATTGATAGACTTAGTGAGGATGATGACTGATTCTTGGGCTGGCCCTCATTGGGTGGTTAGAGTTGAATACTCAAAGTCCTTCTGAAGTGGTCTTTTTGTGTGAGTCTTCCATCTAGGTGTATTTGCAGCTTGTCTGGTCATATTGTGTAACTTGCTCACTTGACCAGGTTAGTACTTCTATATAAATATTGTATTGCCTGATAACTGTTTATTGTAGGATTGAGTTGAATATTAGAGGTATACTGTTTTTTGTGGGACTTTTGTTTCTCCATTTACTCTTTCTCATTGTTTACATATAGCATTTCTGTTTGTTTGTTAATCTGTGATTTATCATTGTATCTATAATGAGGTTGGTCCTCAATTGTTCATGGAGATATTGATCAGAAGAATGTTTGTAGTTGAACCTTGTCTCGTTTTCTTCACTGCCTCTTGTTGCCTTATAAAACCTAGAGAATGGGAAGATGAAGCATCTTTTCCTTTTCACTTTTGCATTCAAGGAGAGTGTTATTAATTGGATGCTTTTTGAATGCAGAGGAATTGATTTTGCCATTGCAAACCATGAGATTCCAAGCAGAGCCCCAGATTTGCCTGCATTATTGAAGCAGGTTCTCATTGTCAATGCTACACTTGTCATTTTTTGAGTTTCTAGTGACTTCTGTGCCAAATTCACTTACGGTTTAGATGCAACGTTGTAGCTGCATGTCTGTTTTTGTGTTTAATTTGTTGATGCTGCTCTTTTTGAATATAGCTTGCTTATTGCTCCATGCCATGTCTTTGTTCCGTCAGGAATAATTTTACATTCTGATTTTTGCTTTTTAACTTGTTAACAACGAAGATGAAACCTGACAGAAGACAAATTCTTTCATTCACAGCATTCCAAGTTTTGTTTAAGAGAAAAAAATAAACAAAGAACACAAGCATACAGAAAAATATTGCTCAGAGGAGCAAAACTCAGAATTACATGCAAATGGATGTTACAGATGGGGTAAACATGACATGGTTTTGCCTAGCAATTAACAGAGATATGTCAGTGAAGGCTATGAGATGGATGTTAGGCCCTTTGTTTGTGCTCTCCTTGGCTAGATTTTATCAGCTTTAGCTGTAATCTTACCTGCCGTAATATGTTAGCGAATTAGTGGTACAGTATTTTTTCACCCTTAAGGAATGAGTTCAACTATTAGGGATGCTTCTATGACCCCTGTGCTTTGCTTGCACAGGTGATTTTCTATCTTCTTGTGCTTGTTTTTGGGCTCATTCTTGATTGCTGTAAATTTTGCAAAAACTGATCATTAAAAAGTGATTCTAGAAAATCAGGTTTTGCAGAATCTCGGATGTATTCTCGTTTTGTCGTGAAAAAGTTGATCGCGGGTGTTCTGAAAATAAGCTATAGAAACTGATTATTCATTTAAGAAAAGGGCTGAAATGTCTTTGGATGCTGAATGCATGATGTATCTCTTATATTTCACATGTTTGTTAATTAAACATTAAACTTTCTAAATAGCATTTGATATATGTACTTTATCAACAAACGCTCCTAAAAAGTTAAACATCATATTTAAGAAAAGGGCTGAAATGTCTTTGGATGCTGAATGCATGATGTATCTCTTGTATTTGACATGTTTGTTAATTAAAAATTAAACTTTCACATGTTTGCTAATTAAAAATTAAACTTTCTAAATAGCATTTGATATATGTACTTTATCAACAAACGCTGCTAAAAAGTTAAACATCATATTTAAATTGTGACATTATTTTTGTTAAAATCCAAATTGTAATATTACTCTTGGTACTTGTATAATTTGATCAAATTTGGATGGATATTCCTCTGAAATGAAAGTTACTCTTGGGTTGACTTTGGTTTTTGGCTTTCTTGGCTATAAAACATCTAAAACCTAGATGTAAAAACAAACGAGAACATCCTGAAAAATTGTTTTCTACTGTAGCATGATGTCATATGTGAGATAAAAAGTTGATTGGGAAACGTGCTTAAGAAAGGTTCCAAAAATTATTTTTCAAATAGTGCTCAAATAATAGAAACCAAACAGTACAAACCAAACAGACGCTGGCTGATTTATCAACATTAGTTAAAATTAGGTGAAAGTATAAAACGAGAACACAGCCTTTTTTCTTATTTGCAATATTTCATCAACCTCAGGGTCACAGAGTCTGATGCAATATGTTTTAACCAAATTTATATGCAAGACAGTTGTTTTTATTTTGAAATGCTGTCATTAGCTACAGTTCTAAAGACCTCTTCTCAGATAGAGATTTTGAATGTTGATTTAGTCAATTGGCAATCTGATGCCTTAAAAAGAACACTGTACATTATAGGTGTGCAGGTGCAACAATGATGCCCTACAGCAAGCAGCTGTCATGGTTCTCATGATATCAGTTAAGGTACTTACTTAGTCCCATCCAGTTCTTTTGGCTGTTTGAATGTCGGTTGCCTAGTACTAAGGCATAATGTGCTTATAAGATTATATTTCATAAATTTCATCCAAAGCAATCATTCTCCCTGAAAGATCTGAATATTTAGCAGGACAGTGATTTCTTTTGTTGCTTCAATATTGATATATACTGGCTGAGCAAATGTACAAGTCAGCAATTGGTTAGCTGGTTGTTTTGTTCTGAACCAAATTGGTTGAGCACTTTTAATGACTGTACATCCTGTTCATGTTCCATACAATATAATCCAATCCAAGATGATGTTTTCTGGGCTGCTTATGAAGCTATACTAGATTAATTTGCTGTCTTAACGACTAAATATTTCCTCGTTAGCTGGATTTTGTATCAACTACTAAAAGGAACCAACTAAAAAGTGCTTGTTAATTTCTTACACCTCTAGAGTAAAGGGAATTGTACTGTTTCACCAGGATGGAGACTGCAACAAAAAGAATGCTTTAACCTTGATCCAGTTTCTCAAGAACAAAAGCCAAATGAAAATAAAGTCTTGGTTGAACAACATATGTAACACAGACAGGATGAGGGACCCCTGTTTAACTAATTGTTACCTCCCAATATGGCAAAGATTTATCTGTCCCTTTTTGGCTGTACCAACTCGAGGTCTACGGACTGTTTAACTGTTCGTAGTCATTGGCACAGTGACCTGAAGGAGCATTTCGTAGCTGGAAATTGTCTATGCTTCCTTCTCTTAATTAAAGAAGGAAGTGAAATTCTTCTAGTCAAATGCAGAAAACAAACAAAGAAGGATAGTATACTTGGTAATTCTAACAGTCTATACATGGTGGGCGTTTTATTTTCTTGTGCGTGAACTTTATGGTCAATTTTGTGCATTTTTCTTTGAAAACTATTCTTAGTTCTGAGGAGTTCTATGGATGCTGTATAAATAGCTGGAAACATATATCTGCTGAGTTGTGTACTTCTAATTGTCTGTTGGTTTGTATTGCAGAATGCCTGTCAGAGTGGATGGTTTTCAGATAAAGATTCTGAGGAACTAAGTAGCCTTGCCAATGAGGTTCATAACATGTTCCTGTTTTGCTGATATGCTTGTTATATGTTCCCATGAAGTTTAATTGTTAACTGATTCTCAATATCCTTCATCTTCTCTTTAAGATTGCAAGCAACTTCTGCACCTCAATGGATTTCAATACTGAACCTAGCAGTTCCAAATCCATAATTGAGACTATTATATCGAGGTAATAAGATTTACTTTTCTCTATTTAATTCTGTATTTTGTGCATTGATTTCAAATCTCTCTCAAGTCGTGTTGGATCTGCACCATCAAAGTCTTGCTGGATTACCTTCCCTATTCAACCCCACTCTTTGGGGATTGATGAATAAAACTCTCCTTCACTTTCTCTGTGCATAAATACACAAGTTTGGAATTCCCTGATGAAGTTTCTGACATGGACCGTGCTCTGAATGTCGCATCTGTCTGCCCATTCCTCTCTTGTTTCACTTTCAGGAATGGAATTGGCATCAATACGTAAACTGTTCTTTGTTGATGTTTGGTATGAATTTGAAATTTTACTTTTGCTCTTGGTCTGTGGTGTATAGTCTGAAGAAAATTGATAGTAGTTGGATGTAAAATTTTTAGACAAGTTAAAGCCTTTGGGCTGCCCAGTGGTTAGATGCCTGCACCGTAAGGTGGTAGATAAACTCTTTGCAGCTTCCACTCGACCACCCCATGGACAGAATACACATGCACATCGACACACAGATAGGCTATATGAAATGGAGAAAGAACAAAACCAAAATGAACCAACATATAATATAGAATCACAAGTCAAATAAAAGAAGAAAGGAATGAAAAGGCATGAGAGGAACTAACAAGTGTGGTAGAGTGAGCTTGCAACTATGAAAATGCATTGTGATGTAAAAAATCAAGATACAAACAGAACTTTTGACCTTTCTTCTTTACTTAATGGTATAGCAACTTGCACCAAATTTGCCGCTCCTTTAGCTTATTCCAACTTTTAATCTCCCAAGACTGTTCTAAAACTGTCAATAGAAAAGTCAATGGTTCATAGATATAAGTTTGCTCTGTGTAATGCAGTGGAGATAGAAGTTTATTTTGCTGCTTTATACAAGAGATCCTGGCTGCCTGTATATCTTTTTTGGGGGATGAATTCTTTTTCAGATTCCCTTCAAGTTAGGCATCTTTGTCTGATTTGTGAAATCATTGTTTGACCTTCATTGGTTACTTTTTGGTAGCTTAGGGTCATTCAATCTGTCAAACTTTTCATCTGTTTATATAGAGTGGATTGAAGTCTCGCTTCTGCATATCTGCAGATTCTATCCACGGATGAAGATGGGACAGATCCTCACTTTCTTTGAAGTCAAGGTGGTAATGTTACTCCTCTGCAACGATACACCATTTCCCATCCACATACCCCCTACATAGGAAAGGAAAATTGTAGATCGTTCAACTAATATTAAGCAGTAATGTTTTACTAATTTGTTCATGTTTATTGTAGCCTGGATATGGTGCTTATGTCAAGGACTTTGCTATTTCAAAGCTCATGAAACATTCTCCTGAAGAAAGGATTGTAAGCCTCTCATTTACTTGGTTGGATTCACATATAAGATTGCTTCGCATGGTGGGCAAAGTCTTTGTGAAAATTTTGAGTAGTATTCTGTTTTTGGAGGGATATGATTACTGGCTTAGTGTTTTGTTACATAAGATTTCTGTTGTCATCTTTGATTCTTTAAGAATCGGTAGATTTGTACCAAAAAAAAAAGAATTGGTAGATAACTTTCAACTCTTTCTTCCTTTTGGTTGCTAATAAAGACCACACCATCCTCTCCCTTAAAATTAGCTAGAATATAGCTTTCCACTTCAAGGCTGTTCTCTTATTTTCATTAGAGAAGCTGTATGCTATTGAACACAACTTCCAGAGAGTGTTTCTTTGGTAGTAGAGTGGTTTATTTCCTAAAAATACTTAAGAATGAGTTTGGAGAGAGAGGGAGAGAGGTTAGTGATAGCATGGGAATCCTTCAGTAGTAGGTGCTGATATTCCATCAGCTCAATCATGCTACATGTTCAAGAGCAGAGGAATAAAATAAAATGCCCTCAATCATTTTGTACTGTGGTTCCTTTTGCTATTTGAATGAAAGGGTTGCCAATGGTCAACTGACTGTGCTGCATGTTTGTGCAGACCTTTTGTATGTTGGATCAATGAAGTTCCCTAAACAACAGTATGCTTTTCAGCCTTGACAATTGTAATTCAAATGAAACTAGTTGACTATGTGCACACCATGCTCATGGATGCTAATCTGAATTGGACATTAGACACATAGAAAAATGATCATAAGATGGAAAACATTGTTCTAAGAACTCATATTTCTTGATATGAAGCAAAAGAATGGCAAGATGTGTATTTCAACTCCCTTATCATTAATTACTCGTTCTGTTCTTCACTTTGCTTTCTTCTTTATTAATATTTAATGTTTAATAAATATTCTACTCTTTTTCACTTGTTGGTTGTCTTATTATTTGATTTTCTTCCACATGCAGAGGCTATTTGTGGCACAAACAGATAATGTAGAAACATCGTCATGTCTTGTAAACCCACAGCAAGTCAAGTATGAGTTTACATTCTGTTTTCATTACAACTTAATAATCCTACTCCATGGCATTAAATTCTCTTGACTGTTATCTTTTTTTTTCTGATTTTTGTAGTTTTCTCTTGAATGGCAAGGGAGTTGAGAGGAGAACTAATGTATTCATGGTGCGCTACACCTTTGAGTCCATGGGGTTGTTATAATGCAGCTCTATCTTATTAATTTATGCAAAGTAGAGGGTGTCCATTCTTAATTTTTTTTTCTTTTCCTAGGACACTGGACCCCAATTACCAACCATTGTGACACATTTCCTCAAATATGGATCAAATCTTCTTCAAGCTGTGGGCCATTTCAATGGTATGCTTGTCTGCAGTCATTGCTTGGGTGATAATTCTTGCTTTATTGCTGGAAAATCTAAGATATTTTAATTCTTTTTTTTTCATTATTGTGAAGGAAACTACATAGTAGTTATTGCTTTGATGGCTGAGATATCTAAAGGGGAAAATCCAACTCTCCCAGACTATGTGCAGCCTGCTGCTGCTATTATAGATCCAGGTACTCCTTAGGGAGGATTTCCTAGACAAATATTTAAGGGGTTTATTGCACCTTTAGGTAATCCATCTTTGTGGATATTTCTTTATTTCCTAATCCATGTGTAGATTCTGAGGTAATAGAGGGGCCATCAAGAATATCGCTCAATTGTCCCATAAGGTATGGCTCAGCATTTCTTGACTGAAAAATTTCTAACTTTAGTTCGTGTACATGATTTAGTTTTTGTGATTAACTGACTTTGGGTATGTTGCAGTGGATATTTAATCATCTTGTTTTAAACTCTGATAACATGGCCTTCTTTACGTTTTGATTATGCAATATGCACAGAGTTTTATGCTTCTAGAGCTGTTTATAAGTTATAACATGCAAACAATGAACTTCACAATGTAGCTTCTTTGCTTCTTATTGCAGCATTCTTGATATTGAGTAAGGTTATTTGATTTGTCAAAGAGTTTCCGAACTTGTAAATACCTTGTTGTAGCTCCAGTTCATTTTATCGTGAGAAAGTGTATTTAATTTGTTAAATTTATTAGTATAAAAATTATGTTTGTGTACCTTAAAAAGGCTGGCATAGATATTCAGCTAACTCTTGGCTACAATTTTATCGTGAACCTAAATTTCATGTGGTATGATATTATCTGATGTTCAACAACTTGCTGTTTTCTATACTAGTTTATCTTCTGTGCCTTGAATTTCATAACTTTGTGTAGCAGTGAGATATTAAGTGCTTTAATCTTTGTTCCATTTCAGAACTGAAACAGTTACTAGTCAGAAGCATACTTAATGCCATGTTTCACTTGTGACGTGATAATCCCTCGCTAGAAAGTAATAGTAAATTTAGGCCTTGCAAATGAATTAAAATAAGTTTTTCCTCCCACCCTTGGCTTCTCAACAATGGCAATAGCCTTGAGATGTAAATATGCTCCTGAAGTAGGACAAAACATTTGGCAAATTATGATGTCTTAGTGGAATCTTCATAAAACAATGAGTTTCATAGAATTTTTCCTTCCACCAGCAAATGGAATAGACACAGATTTCATACTAGTTTTCTAGGTCGTTATTTCGATATTTTTCTGATCAGTATATTTTGTTTCCCAATCATGAACAGCTTTAGGCATATCAGAACTCCAGTCAAAGGACATACTTGCAAGCATCTGCAGGTGAGCTCCTTTGCCGTGAATCAATTTAACAAGTGTCTCTGCAGGTCTTGTATGACATATTTGAAGCTTAGTGTAGGCTATTTCATTTATATATGTGATTTCAATGATAGAACCATAGATGACTAGGATTTTTGGTTTGCATTACCCACTCAAATGGCACTCTCTAGCTGTTGGCCTTTTCACATTAGCATACAACTTTAAACTGAGTTATGCATAAGCTTCAATCAAGATGATTAGCCATAGGTTCTGATAGTTTACTGACAATGGCACACTGGGAAGGATAACTAAAAGGAATAGTTTTATCACTTTTCTATTATCAGGAGAGTGTTTAAATATCAACAAATAGTTTTTGCTATTAGCCTTTTTCTCTTGTTTGCATTTTCACTTTTGTTTTGAGTCATAATTTGACTTATTTTTACCTCTAGTGCTTTGATTTTGACAACTACGTGGACATAAATTCAAAAAGGCCGTCTTGGCGCTGTCCACACTGCAATCACCATTGCTGCTTTACCGACATCCGCATTGACCAAAATATGGTCAAAGTAAGTGGTTGCATTTGGTATTCCAATTTGAGCGTATAGCCCTTTGCTTTCAATTAACAGCCTTATATTCTGTAAAGGTATTGAAGGAAGTTGGAGATAATGTCAATGATGTAATCATCTCATCAGATGGGTCATGGAAAGCTATCGTGGAAAGTGATGATCATGCTGAAAAGCGACAGGATAAGTTCCCAAGTGCAGAACAGGAACAGCCTACACAGCCAGATTCTACTAGCTTGCCAAATGCTCCGCCAGATCTTTTGGATCTGACTGAGATTGATGATGTAATGGATACTGTTGACCTTTCTGAAGCTGAAGACACAAAAGTTTTCCCTGTCAATTCTCAAAAAGATTGTAGCATTAAGGATATGACACTCAGGCCACCTACTAACATCACAAATGAGGTCCCCCAGAACAGCTCATCTCAAACGGAGGATAACTTTTGGTCTGGTGTTTATTTGTCAACTTTTGGATCAGGGACATTTAGTCTCATGTCAGATGCACAGAGTGGTGGTGTTCCTCAGTCCACTTCTAGCAGCATTTTGCCATCTCCTCTATTAACTGATGCCTCTTCTCCTGCTTCTAATGTTGAAGCTAGAGCATCCAACGCCTTTCTCTCAAATTCTGTGCCACAGACTGAAATTTCTCCCACTGCTTTGCAACTACAACGGTTCCAATTTGGTAATGTATCAATCAGCAATGAGTATGGCCGGTCCCTATCAATACCCCGGCAAGTAAGCAGAACGCCAGTTGCAGTTCAGGCCCTGCCAGCGCAGGCGCCAACAACTGATCTGCAAAGGGTTAGAAATAGTACAAGTACACTCATGCAGAATGGGTCTTTGGCAGCTTCTCAAACTTCTGCTTTGCCACCGGTTGGAGATGGTTTCAGTGGAAACTCAAACAATATGCAAAGGCAACAGCAACTTTCTAGATCTCATCCAGTTGCACACCAAATGCCGCGGATGGTGTCCTCCCAGCAGCAGATCTCCAATGATCCGGTAACTCAACCTTTTTTACTTGATTTTAGTCATTTGAGTTAAATGCTTTATTCATAACTAGAGGGTTTTAGCCGTTTGAGTTAACTGGGACATATAATTTTATTGTGGCATATCATTTCTGTATACATGCTTTAGCTCTGTTGTCATACTCTCAGTAATGGTTTTTCCCTTGTTCTTTTGTTGTTGAACTGGGCCAGCAAGACCGTTTTATTTATTCTGGTCGATCAACTGGACAAGTCTCTAGCCTTCAGGCCTCAACACGAGCACAAGGTACTTATCTAGCTTCATCAGGACTCTCTGGTGAACTTCCGCACTCAAATCAGCAACAGCAAGTGAACTTGAGAACGCCACATCCAATTCATCAGTCTGCGGGCAGGTTTCAGCATTCTGCTCAGTCATCTGGCAACTTCTTCCGTGCTCAAAGTCAACAAGCAGGTTCACAAGATCATTCTATCCAGGCAGCGCATGCTCAGTTACTGTCGGCTCAGCGAGCAGCCCAGGCTGCAAGAGCAAGAGCTTTTCATACACCTAGAGCAGCATCGAATTCAGGGAATGCAACTGCTCCAGTAGGAGACCAGATAGGACCTGTTGGAAGCACATTACAATCGGTTCCAAGATCAGATGTTTCGGTGAACTCGCCAGCAGATCAGGATTGGCGACCGTCTGGTAGGATGCGTGGAAGCTTATCAGGGAGAGCTTATTCTGAAGCTATGAACCAATATATTATTCAGCCAACTCAACAAGCTCAAGCTGCCAGACCACCATCAAACGTAACTGCAAATCCATCCAATGCGTCTGCTCAATTGCAGATTTTGATGGCCAATAGGGCTGCTCAGCAGGCAATAAATTATCCATCCCCTAGAGTGACTAGCAGTTCCAGTAATTTGGGAGTTTCACCGCCGAAGTCCACAGGGATGCATTGAGAAAACCGCAGGTGGTTGAGATGCATTGAGAAAACCGTTGTTCAACCACAAAAGACTGTATATAACTCGGCAAATTTTGTTTCTGAAGTCGCTGGTATCTATTGCTTTTTTACTGCTTATGTCGAGGCTCTTTTGCGCCACACCCCCGGGCGGGCGCCAGCCTTCGATTCTTGTAATCATTTTAGAAGGGACACAATCAGTTATTAGCTCCTATAGTCCTTCATATATAGTACTACTATTTCGTGGACAATGAAATGCTTTTAGATTCGTCTTGTATATTAGACATGCTTATTTTTTGATGCTTAGGTGGCCTTGCTGTTGCCGATTACTTTGTTGTTTCCAAGTAAGGGTGGTTTCAATAACGTCCTCTCTCTTTTGAAATAAAAAGTTCGATGGTTGAAAGGGGAGATAGATATATAGATTTTGACTGAATCACATTACGGTCTTAAGCAATTGTCTTTTTCTCTTTATTCTGCATTTAGGCTCTTTCCAGTACACTAATCAAAAGCAGTTGTTTTTGTGTTGAATGAATATCTTTCCTTGAAAAAGGGGAAAAAAATGCAATGCAAAAATTCGTATATCCATGAAGATATTTAAGGCGTTGGATATGATGACGTGCAATCACTTTTTTCTCCCATTCAAGGCGTGATGGAAGCACTGGGCATTTTTCACGCTTTGGAGAGCCGGCGCATCATGACCTTGAATGCCGCAACTGTTTTGACTAGTTTTCTGAGTCACGCCTTTATCATTTTGTTCCCACACAGTGTGTCAATTTCATGTTTGAGAATCAGACTGTAGGCCAGTCTTTACTCTGTAAGCTGCGCTGCAGTAGCCATTTTGTCGTCGGATTCTGTTCCGAAGTTTCAATATCTTTTTTTTTTCTCCTTTTTTTCTCTGCAAACAGTTCAAATTTCAATGGATAGATTATAGATACTAGTCCACGAAGCTCTTCCAATCGGCCCTGCATTTGAACTGAACCAGTCAGCCGAATGAAGTGTAGATCGGTAGCCTGCATATGGTCAGCCTCCCCACCCACTCATAAAGTCACCGCCACCGCCGTACTTAACCACCCTCCCACCCTCTACACCGGTGGCTCCGATGGCTCCATCATCTGGTGGACCCTTCCCTCCTCCTGTACTTACCCCAACCAGGTCAGCCAATCCAACACAAATATGTATATCCCTTTTTTTAATTTTATTTATTTACCAGCTGTGTAATGATTATCATAAAAATTCAAGCTTGTTCCAGCTTTCATCCCTGATATATGAGTGACCAGTATTACTTACTGTGAATGAAGGCCTAAAAATTCAGACATTTTCAGCTGTCTCTGTTGTTTTAGTGGTAACCAGTTATTATTTCATTAGGGGTACATTATTGTTAGAACTGGATGCACATCTGTCCTGGCAGTGTAACTACTGGGGGCTGTTGTTGGAAAAATGCATCATATCAATGACGAGTGACCTAATAAGTTAAAGCTTTGACCATATCTATGACCCCTTTGCTTACACTTCCGCGAAAGTTTAGGAATTTCACCCATAGACGAGTCACTGTTGCATAATCTGATGTGGTGTAGCTGTGGCACTGAATATTTTCTGTTGTTTTAGAACTTAAAAATGTTTAGTATCACCTCTATTAGATTAATGGGATGTTATAATGTGTACAATTTTTGTTCAGGAAATGGAAGCGATTGCAATGCTTTGTGGGCATACTGCACCTATTTCCGATTTAGCAATATGTTTTCCTACAGCAGTTTCAGGAAATGGGAAATTAGACCACTCAAGCGATTTTGTTTCTGACTCGAGTTCAAATGTTTTTGGGGCACTAATTAGTGTATGTAAGGATGGTGTGTTGTGTGTATGGAGCAGGGCTAGTGGGCATTGCAGACGCCGGAGGAAAATGCCTCCCTGGGTTGGTAGTCCATCCAAGATTCAGTCATTGCCTGAAAACAAGAGATATGTGTGCATTGCATGTTGGGATGCTGATAGTGTTCATTCATCTGATTATCAGTCAATTGATATGGAGAACAAAGGTTTGGTGGATAGAGAATCGCATTATGGGAAATCTTCTAAATGCACTGTTGTGATTGTTGACTCGTATAGTCTTACTATTGTGCAAACAGTTTTTCATGGGAATTTATCCATTGGGCCTTTGAAGTCCATGTCCATTTTATTGTATGCTGGTCATATGGACAATCATTCGGTGATGATGGTTGATTCATTTAGTAAGGTGCAATGCTTGCCAATATTAAAGGATTCTGAAGCCACTGGTGCAAATTTTCCTGCAAATTCCTCACATTTGGTATTAAAGGACTGGCTAGATGGGTCAGAAGAGGGGGAAGCATTAATGGCATGTGCAAATCAGGGACAGTTGTTGGTCCTTATATATTCAACACACTGTACGTTTAGGTTGGTTGATGATGGCAATAAAATTGGGGAGATTCTCTTTTTGGATTATCAACTTTATCTTAAAGGCCAATCACATGTCATTGGTGGCATGTTTTTAGAGGATGATCAGACAAGCATCAGACTAAATTTTGGAAAACATGATGATGTAATTTCGGAAGAACTGGCTGTGTGGAACAGTAGAGGTTCAGCTGCTGTATACAGGGTATCATACTCAAGCAGCACATTTGCTTTTGAGCCTCTATTAGACATTCCTGCTGTTTCACGTGCTCCCAATTTAAAGTTATCCATTTCTTTTGTTTATGTCAGCTGCTATCTTCTTCGTATTGAATCAATCTGCTTGCGAGATGAAGAACCTTTGCTCTGGGAACCTTATATGACTATTTGGTTATTGCCACAGCAATACCATAGCAAGGAATTATCTGGAGGTTGCAAAAGACTTAGTGAAGGCCAATGTTTTGATGATTGGATTTCCAAATCCATACATAAAACTGAAGGTTCCATCAAAGAAATTTCCTCTAGCGCAATAGGTCTTCAGGGTGAAGCAGAATCCTTACATACTGGTGCTTCATGTTCAAAAATTTCGGAAAAGTACGTCTCCTCTTCAATGGTTATTTCTGAAAACTGGTGTCTTCCAATGGCGCTTGTTTATGGCTTCTGTAATGGTGATATAGAAGTTGTGTGGTTCGACATGTGCTTTGAGGGAAGTGGTTCCTATGGTCAAAATCAACATAATGAGGCAAACTTACATGGATCTAGACAATATCTTTCTGGGCACACAGGTGCTGTGCTATGTTTGGCTGCACATCAGATGGTGAGTATGCCAAAGGGAAGAGATTTCAGTCATGTTTTAGTATCAGGAAGTATGGACTGCACCATTCGGATTTGGGATCTTGACTCTGGTAACATGATTATTGTAATGCACCAACATGTAGCTCCAGTACGCCAGATAATTCTTCCACCGCCTCTTACTGAGTGTCCATGGAATGATTGCTTTCTCTCTGTTGCAGAGGATTGCTGTGTTGCCCTTACCTCACTTGGTACATTGCAGGTAGAGAGAATGTTTCCTGGACAGCCATACTATCCCACAAAAATTGTGTGGGATAGTGCAAGAGGTTATGTAGCATGTCTATGCCCTAATCATACAGGAATCCTTGACACTTCTGATGTATTATTCATATGGGACATTAAAACGGGTGCTCGTGAACGGGTGCTTCGTGGTGCTGCTGCTCATTCAATGTTGGATCATTTCTGTACAGTCATGAAGAAAGATTCTGCTCCTGCCAGTTTAATGTGCAGAAATACTTCAGCCTCCTCACTAAATCTTCCACTGACAGAGGAAAATAAGTATTCACATTCTCGTTTAAGATATACAGCAAAAGGGACTTCTACATCAAGCAGATTCCCTGTTTCTACAAGTGTGACTGAATCAAATAGATCCCAAACACATGCTACAAAAGAAGCTGTCATTGAGTCAATTGAATCTACAGTATCTGCCTTTCAAAGCAATAAGCCCCCAATTGAAGGCTTGTGCCCTTTTCCAGGAATCACCGCTTTGTGCTTTGATCTTAAGTCAATGATTTCTATTTGTAAGAGTCATGATTTGACTATGGCAGGAAGTATTGATCATAGAAAGACTTCTTCAGAAGTAATTGGAGAGGACACACCAAAAGACAGCCCCCAAAAGAAAATCGATAGTCAGCGAATGTACCGGGAAACAGATATTGCAACCCCCCACCATGTCAGCAAAGAGATTTATTCTGCTTCCAGTGGGACCTCAGGTGGTACAGTAGCAGATCATGACTTGCTTTACTCCCTTGAAGAATCCTTGCTTCAGTTCAGCTTGTCTCTTTTGCACTTATGGAATGTGGATTATGAGCTTGACAGATTGCTACAAACTGAAATGAAGCTCAAAAGACCCGAACTTTTCAATGTAGCTTCTGGTTTAATAGGGGATAGAGGCTCTTTGACACTGATGTTTCCTGGTTCAAGTGCCACCTTAGAGGTAAGCTATGAGCAGTGCGTACACCAAACCAATCAATTTGACCTCTTTGTTTATTGCTAAGTGATTAGTAATTGGCTTTCAGCTTTGGAGATCATCATCTGAGTACTCTGCTCTGAGATCACTAACTATGTTGGCCCTTGCACAGCACATGATCAGTTTATCACCTTCGTATTCTGGAGCCAGCAGGTAATTTCTTGACCAGGCAAACTTCAAAGCTGTCATACTTTGCTTGCATCTATTGATTTTGATGAGATTGCAGATCATCCATAACTGTGCTTTGTGTTTCTGGATTAAGTGGTATTTTGACATCATAACAAGTGGTTTGTAGTGTCTTGCACGTGATCATCTGAACAGATACATTTGCATTTCATATGATACTTGAGAAGCATTTTTTGACTGTTAAATTTTCAAAATTTATGCAAGAAATTTTTTTTTTTTTTAAAAAAAGATCGACACTAGCCTTCCAAAATCTTCATATGGAAAAAAAGGGAAAACAGTTGTTTTATTTGCATTTGGTATAACTCATGAACAGCCTTTACTGCCAGAGTATTGGAAGCCCTGTACATTGCTGTGCTCTAATTTAAGGCTTTGATGTCTATTTTTTGCAGTGCTTTAGCAGCCTTTTATGCTCGGAGCTTTGCAGAGAAAATCCCAGATATAAAGCCTCCTTTGCTCCAGGTAGCAGCATATCTTGTTGATGGGTTTTAGTCTGAGCTTTCAGCGTCTCATTTATTTATTCTTCCCGTTGTTCTTGTAGTTACATGTCTAGAAAGAGCACACCAACCTAAGAAAATTACTCCAAACACAGTTATAGAAATGGTGTTATCGTAGTGCAACCAACTCTGCTTTACTCTGCAATATTTTTTTTATTATGATCTCGTCATCACCCAAGCTTTTTATGCGAAATACTGTATTAATGTGTTGTGGAGATATTGAGAAAATAGCATATTTCTCTTAAGTTAGTCAGATGTGTGTGCTTATATTTGTCATGAGACTCATGAATAAATAAATTAGTTCTCTTGAAAGTTATCTAGTTGTTACATTCTTCTATTTACACTGTTTCTTCTTAGTTTATCGCAGTCCCTGTTTCTGTTAATGGTAATAACATTTACAATTGGCCATCTAGTATAAAGTTTATTTTATAATGAAGAATGTGACACTGAAAAAAATTAACTCGGAACTTCTGAACATTTCTGACTGCCACCTTCTATGATGACGCATCTACTGCTGCATTATTAGTTTTGGAGAGTTTATTGTATTTTACCGGGAAAATATTGGCTTTATTTGGATATCAAAATTTTCCAAATATTTCCCTTGCATCATAAACATATTTCCCAACCCACCTTTTTATATTTCCAATCACCTTTTTATCTCACATACATTACATCACAAAAAGTGCTACAGTAATTATTCCAAATAAATTAATAGTTCAAATAATACTCTATCCAAACAAACCCATTAATATTGTATTTTATTGTTAGTTTTATCTCAAATTAGTCTTCTAATTTTTATTGGCTGTCATTTAACTTCCAACTTTTTGAACCTCTTATCTCTAGTTGAATTTAATCATTTAACTTAGTCTCAGAGAATGTTGAGGGATTTTTATTTTCTCGTTTCCATTGTCTGATGTAGGACAAGATAGGCGAGATCTTGTGTACTAGTGCTAGCAGATTAATGAGAGGATCTTGGGACTGTTTCGGGGCTGTGAACAATACTGGTGAACAGTAACAAAGGGGTAAAACAAAGGAGAAGAAGAAGGAAATTTAGGGGGAAGAAAGAAACTCAATTCTTATACATCAATTTCACTCTGCCTAGAATAACATAAGAACATAAGTATTTATAAATTTTAAACTTTCCTAAAACTCCTATTTCCTATTCTAAATAGGTAAGTAAACTAGTTGCGGAAGTTTTTATAACAAGGACTCCAATTAGTTACCTAATATAATAAATAACAAAAGAAAAAGACTAAATGGACAATGGCTGGAAATTTCCTGCAAACAAGTAAAAAGGCCAAAATGGCAAAATCCCCTTAGGACCCAAAATTCTTAAAACTGGTAAATACCAAAGAGTAAAACTACATTGACTTAAAGACACTTCATTGACATATTCTTGCTGCCAACTAGGTTGCTAATCTTCAAACAATGCCTACTTAAAGATTCAGGAAAATCACAAAAATCTTTACTATTAGATTTCCTTGAACTCTTGGTTGACTGCATCATAGTTGTTATTCCTAGGAAGACCTATAGGTTGCTGGTAAGCCCTTACATTGGCTACAGTTTTTTTTCTCTTAAATCAATATTAACTTGTGCAAAAAACTGTATTTTTGTTTTTTACTAATGCCTCTCTTGCCTGCTTTCAGCTCTTGGTAAGCTTTTGGCAAGACGAGTTTGAACATGTAAAAATGGCTGCTCGCTCTCTTTTCCATTGTGCTGCATCACGGGCTATTCCGCGCCCATTGTGCTGTAATAGTGCAAATGCTCCTGCAAAATCTCTTGATCGTTCGACCGGAATAACAAAGTTAGAACGTGAAAATTCAAACTCCCTGACTCCTAACTGTCTGCCAAAAACACTGATGGATTCTCGGAGCGAAGAATCTGAGATTCTTTCATGGTTGGAATCATTTGACACACAAGACTGGATCTCGTGTGTTGGAGGAACAACTCAAGATGCCATGACCTCTCATATAATTGTTGCTGCAGCATTGGCAGTTTGGTATCCCAGTCTTGTGAAACCAAATCTTGCCTTGTTGACCGTTCAATCTTTGATGAAATTGGTTATGGCTATGAATGAAAAATACAGTTCTACTGCTGCAGAGATTTTGGCAGAAGGTATGGAAAGCACTTGGAAAGCATGTATTGGTTCTGAAATACCTCGGCTGATAGCAGACATATTCTTCCAGATTGAGTGCGTTAGTGGTGCATCTGCTAATGCACCTGCTCAGAAGTCAGCTTTATCACATAACATTAAGGAGATTTTGGTGGCTGTACTTCTTCCAAGCTTAGCAATGGCTGACGTACTTGGATTTCTGAATGTAATCCAAAGCCAAGTGTGGTCTACTGCATCTGATTCGCCTGTTCATGTGGTGTCACTGATGACCCTCATTAGGGTTGTGCGTGGTTGTCCAAGAAACTTGGCGCAATACCTTGATAAGGTTTGTAGAATGTGTTATCAGAGAATTACATGATTAGCTCACATTTGAATGATACCATTGGAACTATAGGTCACATGGTTCATCTAAGCCACCATACCTGTTTGTGTATTGAGTTTGATGTAACTGCGTTTTTGTTTTTCTTCTTCTTCTTCTTCCGTGTTCTTGTTGCATCATATTATCCTTCTTTAGTTCTTGATGTTTGTGTAATTTTACCTCACAGGATGGACACTAGGGGTGTTAAGATAACATTTTGGCATCTTTAGATGTAGCTCGCCAAAGAAGAGAGCAGAAAGATTTCATATGTCCAAGTATAACCTACTTTTTAAAATGGTGACATCTAATTTCATTGTCTGTGATTGATTCAAATTGGAGTGATAGGTTGCGACACTGCCGAACTTTAGACTTTGTGATTATCCAAGCATGAGCTTAAGTCTCTCTTTGTGCACCACCGTTGACAGTAATAATTGATTTTACCTACTCTTTCAGCATCCTGTGCTTCCCCTCAGTTGCAACTTAAAGGGAAAAAGAAAAGTACTGGATAGACCAGTATAAAAAATGTTACTTGCTTTTTGGGTTATATGCTTCAATATCTTTTATCAGTTGCTCTTTCATACAACTTGATTTAGCTGATTCACTTTATATTACTTTTCCTTTTATATTCATATAAGTTGTGCAGTTAGCTTTAGTGATATGAAATATGTATATGTGAAATTTCTGTGCATTCTTGCTTGTCAGTCTCCTATCTATTTCCAAGTCATTGAAGCTTATGTTACTGTGAAATTGGGGTGAATAGTCACATGAGTCTGCCCAGTTTCCTTCGGTTTCCTTCGGTTTCCTTCGGTTTGCTAATGTGCTGAGAGTCTCCAATATTTCCTTTTAAAATTTCTAACATCTAGACAGGTTTGCAGGTGGTCACTTTCATTTTGCAGACCATGGACCCAAGTAACTCAGTTCTGCGTAGAAGTTGCACTCAAAGTTCAATGGCAGCATTAAAGGAATTAGTACGTGTGTTTCCTATGGTGGCTCTAAATGATACAGCAACTAGGTTGGCCGTTGGGGATGCAATTGCTGAGATTAAAAATGCCAGTATTAGGGTATATGACATGCAAAGGTATTACTTATACAATTGCACGTTACTAATTGCAGTTTTTCTCAAAATTGTACTTATAGCATTTGTTTTCTGTGTTCATTGTAGCATGGCCAAAATAAAGGTGTTGGATGCAAGTGGACCCCTAGGACTTCCAACTTTGCTCAGAGGAGCTTCAGATACAGCAGTTACAACTGCAATTTCAGCTCTAAGCTTTGCACTGGATGGAGAGGTACCTTTTGTAGCCCCTTCAGCTCATATTGCTATATCATCTGCTTGCCAATTGTATGATTAACAAAGCTTGTGGAATGGTGAGATGAGGTTATACATTGAGATTTGGGCTGTATCGGGTGATGATTGTCATTCTTTTTTCTTTTGTTTTTATTGAATATCTTCACTTGCAGGGCCTAGTGGCATTTTCCGAGAATGGGCTGATGATTAGATGGTGGTCACTCGGGTCTGTTTGGTGGGAGAAAATCAGTCGAAATCTTACTCCTGTTCAGTGCACAAAAGTTATATTTGTTCCTCCATGGGAGGGATTTTCTCCTAATTCTTCCAGGTCCAGTATAATGGCAAGTGTAACATCAAATGATGGTCAGGTCAATTTACAGGTAACATCTTTAGTACTAGAATGGCTCCATGTTTCTTTCCTTAAGTCTCTCTGTTGCACTAACCATACATAATTTGGTAGTATTCATGAGCTCTACAATTGGAGCAAATACAACTATGGTATGATCAAAATCTTCACTCTTCATAAAATTCGTTGCTCCAGAAGTTGGTTCAATAGTTAAACATACTTAAAATCTTGTTGCACTTAGCACTTTGCCCTTGTCCAACTCAAGTATATGAGATATCAAATTGCTTTTTGATAATTTTGTTACAGGAGAGCAAGAAAGCATCAACTGAAATCGATTCAGTGAAACTTTTGGTTCATCATCTTGACCTCTCTTATCGTCTAGAGTGGGTTGGTGAAAGGAAAGTAAAGCTCATGCAGCATGGGCGTGAGTTGGGCATTTTCCAGTTATAAGCACGTTATTTCTGGGTTTGCGCTGAACATCTTGAAGGCACATTCTTAACTTCAGTGCTAAGAAATGGTATATCATCTTATGAGTTCCACCTTTTGGTTGCAACCGAGGTTTAGACTTGTGCAATATGCTAGCTATATCAAGTAAGAGAAATCCACAAATAAATCTTTCATAGTTTCAAGCTTCTGCTTTTGATACCATCATTTTCTCAACAGAACAGAGAGATAGATGCATGAACCCGCTAAAAGGAGAGCAATGCTGCTGAAGTAGCTGAGGACCTCCAGATCCAGTAGTTCTACTATTTTTTATTTTTTAATTCTTTTCTTTTTGGTTTTTTTTTTGGGGTTTTGGTTTGGGGGGGGGGGGGGTGGTGATCCTTTAGTCTTTATGATCCAATTTTCTACCCATAGCCCAGTGACCACCCCAAATACATTTCTTGCTTATACTCGTTGTGTGCTTTTATCTCTTTCGGTCATTTTTGCTTTACCTAGTCTTTAAATGTCGTGTTAAATAGTACTTTTTATCTGTCGTCATTTTGGCAATGTTTTGTATGGAATTGTAGGCTGTACAGACGACTCATATTTGTAAACCCCTGTTTCTTTCTTTCCGAATTCTTTGTATTCATTGACACGAGAAGATTACAAGTTCTTGTAGAACTTTGATGGAAAAATTCTCTCTTTTAAGTTGTAGAAACTTTGTAAAATAGTTGATCCATATTGTATTGTAGAAACATCCTGAGATGCGACAAACCTGCTAACCTTGTGATTTAATACTACTATTACAACCATTATCTTCTTTCTTATTGTTCTTTTTTTCTCTCTCTTTTGCACATGTGATTGATACTTTAAGGTCGATAGGGTACATTGATGACAACTAAAACATCTCGGTGCAATGCTTTCATCTTTCTTTTCTTTTTATGCAAGTACGTCAAAGGTGCATCTCAGGTAATAGTTTCATTGCTTGGAGAATGCGGTTCAGAACCCAAGCAACTCAAAAGTCCTGACTAAAATATGAACTAGTGTAGTACTTGAGAATGGTGCATCTCAGGTTTGCAAGAAGTACTAAACACTGAACAGACTAAAAGGCAAAACTTTGACGAGCTGATTTGGGCTGTGGACTGAACTTCTTGTTTGCAAGAGCAGTTGATGATAATTATAAAAGCCAAAATAACAATAAAAAAATAAAAAAGGATAAATTCATGAAGCTTAAGGTCAATCAAGACAAACTTGAAGTTGCGTGATCTTGATCTTTACGAGTGCTTAATATACAAACACTAGCTTGCTGTACATGCAGTGTTCTGATACCGCTTAACTTTGTCATATATGAACATTTAGCTGTCAGCTCCATTAGACACTAGCCCGAGGTCAGACTTCAGAATCTGGAAAGAAACTGAAGTTGCTTCAGAAGTGGACTCAAAGTCTCCATTAATTTCTCACAAGGATGGTTGTGAATGCCCTCATACGTTGTCACCACAATGCTTGTGTCCTTTGAAAGTCGCTGGATTTGTTTCTTCACATTGCATGTGTGATGTGTGCAGCGGTAGTAGCTCCTTCAGTTCATTATTTCACAATTCAAGCACAGAAAAACAAAGCTAATTATGATCTTAATATCTTTATTTGGGTTCTGAGAAACTTTAGAATGGAACAAAATAATGATAAATTTTCGGCATTCATGAAACCAAAATGATCAGCTAAGAAAATAATACTCGAGATAATGAAGTAGGAAGATATCTCACCTCGGGTGGGCACAATTCTTCACGGCTTTCTGCCCATATTTTCTCCACTTGTATCCATCGTCAAGAATATCCTCAGTACTCCTAGTATGAAAGGCAATTCTTGGTGGAACAGATTTTTTGGTTTTACCAGGTTTCACTTTGTTTTTATCAAGGTTATCTCCTTCCCTGGCGTTCCTAGATGTCATAGATAAACAGGGAGAGGTTGGTTTTTGTTCGCAGTTAACGGCAGTACTGGAGAGGATAGTAGCCCAGTCCATATCTGAAGCAATTTGAGGGCTTTGCATGGATTGGTTCATCAGCAAAGGAGGATACAGTGGAGCAGTTGAGGAGAGGGTGGGGGTAAAAAGATATGGGACAGTGTTTCCTGCTGCGATCGGCGATCCTTCTTCCATAAACATGATGTCTATGCCCACTATAGGATCAAGAGGAGGACCTGAAGAATGTTCTTTGGAATTTATGTTCCAAGATCGAAGATTGTGTTAGGTAGGCAGGCGTTGGACGGTATTATGAACACAATGAGAGGGAGTTTCCTTTTTGAAGAGCATGGCTTGTCCCTTGGAGAAACCCAACTACATTACCTACCATCATCTGTTCAACTGCCCTACTGGAAGAGGTGGTGTAGACTTGATCAAAATATATTCTTCTTAGCAGTAATGTGAAAGAATGTAGAGTTTATGCTTTGGCACTAGGACGGTGAGTAGATTGAGGATATAGGATAAATTGAGTGGACGTCTAGAATGAATGAATCAATCAAGCGAGCAAGATGATTGGCTCAAATCAGGTAAAAAGTACAGTGTTTTTGTTAAACAACTACTCTAGTTTCGTGGGGTTAAAACCAATCTTCCAGCCGTTGAAGGTTGTTTGGAAAAATGATTGCGTCTTTTTTATGAACAGAGTCCCGTGAATCATAACTCCGAAAAAAGAAAAAATAGTTATACAAATTGAAAATTAGACAGAAAATCGCAATAGATGCCTTCATGCATGTATGCAAGTCAAGGCTTTTTTTTTTTTTTTTAAAAAAAAAATTAGTGGTATGAAAATTGTTGTTTCAAATTAAGGGTTAATTACTATCTGACCCATTGAATTTTGGATGCAGTAATTATTTGCCCTCTTACTTTCGATTCATTCATTTTACACACTAGATAATAATATATTATACATTTTAAGTGGTCATTATGCTCATCAAATTTTGGGTGACCAAAATGCACCCCCGTAACAAAATTAACCAACAAAAGAGTAACAAAAGAGTAAGATTTCAGGATCATATTGACACACTGCATAAGAAAAATACAACATAAAAATGTACACATTGAAATCATCAAAATTCTACGGTCTCTAACTAGTGTACTTATATTTATTATTGTTCTCACAATAAGGGTCGATCGCACTACTTAAATACTTTATGAGTAACTCACCCCTTAGCATTAGAAAATCGAACTGCTTACTTTCCAAATCTTGCCACCAACGAATATCGCTGGATTCACTCTAAATCCTCCAATTTCTTCATGAATTAAAAGCTAATTAGATGGTAACTAATTTGGAGGAAGAAAGAGGAGCAGCACATACAAGTTCTTGGGATTTATATATTTCTTTTTTCGCGGATGGTTTTCTAGCTAGTATGCCTATCTTTTTTTCTAGCTTTTTGAGTATTAGGTTGCCCCCTAGGATTACTTCCGTCTGATGTGAACTCATTCCCACCAAAGGGTAAGCACTAAGCATTCATCTCTCAGATTTGGAAGGCAAAGCGTTAGTGGGCGCAAGTTCAGGGGGCTACTTGTAATTGACCCCCATGTCTTCAGCAGAGCTTTGAGTTTCAGCTCTCAGCTCTGTCGTACAAAATCTCTGAGACAGGTCCAGTTATTTTGCCTGGTAACTCACATATTGTTACCATTCTTGTATGAGAATAAACTATAATAAGCTGAAACATGAAGTTGAGAATCTGCTGCGTCCATTTTTATGCATAAAAACATATCATCACTCCTACCCGCAACAAATGAAGGTTAGGTCTCTTCCTCTGGAAGTGAAAACCCCATGCAACAATTAGTCATAATCATATGAAGACGAAATCTTTTATAACATGCGTGCACAGACTGCATGGTCTCTTTTATGGTTGGATGTGCCCATTCTGCCGTGTAAGTTAGCATTTGGGCTGGAAGAAGAAGAGCCAAGCATTTACTGTTAGAACCCAACCCTTTCCCCCCGAAGAAAACAAAAACAATTCTAGACATGATGGGCAAATGCATGAAATTATGTCACACATGAACATGCATATTTACTTGTGAAAATTACTCTTCCACACTACTATATATATATATGTAGCTTTCGCGTTTATTAACAAATTAAATCTGGTCATTCATAGTTTTAGATTAGAGGCAAAAGGACTGTTTGAGGCTTTACGCATCACATGCGGCCTTAAACATAACAATTGAATTACTCATTCTAAATCCAGTTATAATTTAATCGGAACAGCATGTTGAACATGAATAATCATGTAAATGTTAATAAGCTGAAATTTTTCCCTGTCATACCAATAATCCTTTTTCTAAACTACTAAAGTGATGTATGGGGAATTTTCTATGAAATTTTTTTTTATATAAACGCATAAAATGGAAAGGAAAATGGTTAAGATTGTTTGACGGGAGTCTTGTTTATTGCTTGTGGAATTATACAGCACGGTAACCTGTGGAAATGTTTCCAAGAAATGATGTCAAGGAATGGGTTCTTTATTTTACTTGCTCCCCATTTTTTTTTCCTGGGTTGGAAGGGTAGTAAAGGTCAAGGAATGGGTTTGATGTAGGTTCTTGTCTCGATCTCATAGGGTGATCTTCGTGATAATGGCTGGCCAAGACTTCTATGCCACATTTCCCAGTTCTCACGCCATCCCCATTCCGAATTTCCACCCATAATGTGCAATGCTAGACTTGCTAAGGGATTGAGCATATCCGTTAGATAAAATTGGAATGATACAGGGAAGATTAGCATGGCCCTGCGCAAGAATGACACGCACAAATCGAGAAATGGGCAGAGCATATGAATTTTTAAGATTAGTTACTAAAGACTATCAGCAAACCTACATCTCTTACTTTTTTAACTTAGAAGCATATTCCAGTTGAAATTTCTAGGTTGGACAATCTCATACTTAACAGCTGACAACATTTGAGATTCCATGGGCATATAAAGCTCAGGTGCTAGCTAGTAGCTAGTGCTCGATCACCATGCTGTTAAGCGATTTTAGGGTGAAAGTAGCTTTCTTGATTGTCCCTGTGACTTATTCGCTGTTTTACCTCCTATTAAGAGTACCCACCATGCTGGATAAGAAAGCCATGCTTGCCATCAAGTTTCTCTATAAATACCCCCCATATATATAACTAAACCAAGCAGCCAAATATAGAGTAATAATAACCAGCTAGCTGTACTAATTAAAAGGTGATTATGAAGAAAATGTCTTGTGGTGCTATGCTCTGTGGTCTTTTGTTGTGGTTCTGCATCTTCGTAGCTCCACTTAAAGCACAAGCCATGAAAGATGAATTATGCTCTGATTCTACTTATGACTACGAAGATGCACTGAGCAAGAGCATCTTATTCTTTGAAGGACAACGCTCTGGAAAATTACCACCAGACCAACGAGTCAACTGGAGAGGGGACTCCGCACTCTCGGATGGCAAGCTTGAAAATGTATGAAACACACGTACTTGTATACCATTAATTTTTTTCTCATATATATAACCCTTCCACCTTGCAGTTGCATTAAACTGAAGTCTCATATATATAATTAAGCTGAGCATATCCGTACCTGCATGCCTGCATATATATATATATAACCTGAATGATAGGTAAGATGTTTGCCTTATTATCATTTTGGCAGCGTGAATTAATGCCTCGAAAGCAATACCATTCAACTCCCAAGTCCCAAAAAATAGGACTACAAAATCATTTGTGAAGCATGTGGTAAATAAATTATTGTTCCGCATGTTAGAAGTAAGGTGGCGTAACTTGAAGTCGCACTATAATTTAGTACTGGTTAGATTTTTGGTTAGTGCTTCTTCACTTGATCGTCCATGTTCTGTTCTGTCTTAATTTCTTGATTTATGGAAGATCACTAACTTGTACTCGTAAAAATGTACTTGATCATTTGATCAGGTGGACTTGGCAGGAGGGTACTATGACGCGGGTGACAATGTCAAGTTTGGATGGCCAATGGCATTTTCCGTCACCTTACTAAGTTGGGCCGCTATTGAACACCAAGATGAAATATCTTCCGCCAACCAGCTTGACTACCTCTGCCGGGCAATCCGCTGGGGCACCGATTTCATACTAAAAGCGCATACTTCAGCGACCACGCTTTATACTCAGGTCAGAATCTCATGCCACGTTTTATACGTATAACATATATATTAATGGATGCATCCACGATGGTGATTTGATATGCTATATGTATATATAGGTGGGAGATGCAAGTAGAGATCATCAATGTTGGGAACGCCCAGAAGACATGGATATTCCTCGAACCCTTTACAAGATTACGCCTACTTCTCCTGGAACTGAGGTAGCTGCCGAGGCTGCTGCTGCCCTTGCTGCTGCTTCAATTGTCTTTAAAGAGTCTCAACCGGAATATTCCGCTCAGCTGCTAAGCCGGTCAAAACTTGTAAGCATCGCCTAATCTTCTGAGACAGATTCTTGGCTTCCTTTCCAGCCAGTCTAACTCAGAACTGACTACCTTGACACAGGAATTAATTATTTTAACTTGATCTAATCGGACGCTAAATAAACGTGTTAATACAATTAGGCTAATCACTAACTGATAAATTTTTCAATATATAGCGGTAGGAATTGTGTGATAGATATTCGATGATTTCTTTTTCCCCTTAGAAACGAGCCACATGTCCATGGAGCATCTCGTATATATGTCACGAATGCATTGCATACTTTTCTAATGCTACTAGTCGAAGAAGTTGACATGATCTAATATTGGTCATTCTTCTCGATTTGTTTTTTTTCTCTCCCCAGTTATTTCAGCTTGCTGACAACTATCGAGGATCTTACAAAAGTTCCTGCCCTTTCTACTGCTCTTACTCGGGGTATCAGGTAATTATTAGCGAAGTAGTCCTAATTATCATAACGATGAGATACTGAATAAGTGATCAATAATGCTATCGTAATTCTCTAAGGATGAGCTGTTGTGGGCTGCTGCTTGGCTGTACAAGGCTAGTGGAGAAAATTACTATCTGAACTACGTATCTAGCAATCAAGGTTGGAGTCAGGCAGTCTCGGAGTTCAGTTGGGACAACAAATTTCCTGGAGTTCAGACGTTGCTCGCAAAGGTATTACCAAAACAACCTTTATATTTGTCGATGTATCCCTCATTGTTTAATTAAGAGATTAACTTTAAAGGGGAATAAAAAGGAATTTTATGTTTATGGTACAATATTTTGGATCAAAATTCCAGGACTTTTTCTTGGGGAAGACAAGTTTGGCGAATTTTAAGAGTGGTGCTGATTCCTTCGTATGCGCATTGATGCCAGGGAGCAGCTCTGTACAGATTAAGACAACCCCAGGTACTGCTTTGATTTGATTAAGTTGCCCTTTATTATTAATTGCATAATTTCCTTGACCATGATTACGCAGGCGGTCTTCTTTACACGAGAGACAGTAGCAATTTGCAATATGCTACGGGTGCTACCATGGTACTCCTTTATTACTCCAACATCCTTTCCGCAGCTGGTTCTGAGGGAGTCCAATGTGGTTCTGTGATTTTCTCCCCTGCCAAAATCCAAGCATTTGCAAAGTCACAGGTAAGCTGTAAATTTCCTTTTCATTTCACAACCAAATCATGTCATATACTCATCTTGTTAATTCGGACAGGTTTAATATGGTATTTACTTTTTGCAGATTGATTACATTCTTGGAAACAATCCCCTCAAGATGTCATACATGGTTGGCTTCGGCAGCAAATATCCAACGCAGTTGCATCATAGAGGTGCATCCATCCCTTCCATTCATGTTCTACCAGCCGAGGTGGGATGCAACGATGGCTCCTCAACATGGTACTCCTCCAGCAAACCAAATCCAAACATTCATGAGGGAGCTATTGTTGGCGGCCCCAATTCCAACGACCAGTTTAACGACTTGAGATCAGACTACTCGCATTTGGAGCCAACAACTTACATGAATGCTGCTTTTGTGGGATCAGTCGCTGCTTTGCTTGGCCAGATCAAGGAAGAGTGTTTGCAAGTCATGTAATATATACTAGCATTAATTACAGCCACAATGACGGGATCAAAGGCTCCATTCTTAATCATTATCACAAAAAAAAAAGGCTTCATGCTTAATAAAGTTTAAGTACTATATATACAACTTGCGTACTTCAAACAAAATTTTTTTTAGAACTTATTGTATCAGATACAAAGGACATAAATTCAAAACTCTCTCTCTCTCTCTCGAACGTGAGGGGTCAAATGTGCTTAACGTGAAGTATAAGGGAGTAAATTTAATTAAATAGTAAACATAAGGGTCAAAATGGAATTTGACCGGAGAGGGAGAGTTATTTTCATCATCTTATATATGTTAGGCATGTAGTTCCAGACTAGAGCTACGACATGCCCCGGCAGGAACTCAAAATTTTCTCTCGCAAATTTGGTAAAACAATTTCATAATTGAAATCTATGAAATGATCAACCGCAAGCTTTATTATATTATAGTCATTGAGTAACTTGTGGATTACCTCGTAAATTACTCCAACGACCACCCGAAACTTGCCAGCTGTTGAACGAGCGTGGTGTTTCTGGCGTTGCTTCTTTTTTTTTTTTTCCTTTGGAGCTGCTTTTCTTTAATATGCCAATGCCTGGATTTGAAGTGATCTCCAGACAGAATCCAGAAAAGACTACAAATCGTTGTACCAGAAAATATTTACACATTAAAACTTACTTTACTACAGTGTTAATACATACACGAAAGCCCCCAGAGAAAAAAAAATCCAGACGAAAAAAGCAATTTATTACAAGCTACCAACTTATTGCGCTACACTTTTTTTTTTTTTTTTTTGGCGTATAGATGATATCAGTTACACTACTACTAAGTATTTTTCTCTTTACAAAATGAAAAAAAACATTTAAATAGTAGTATCTGATTTCCCCAACAGAGTAATTATACTGGTATGATTGGCTGTAGAAGGTCAGAGTCAGAGGAAACGGTTTCGGCTAAACGACGGCCATCACCCAATTCTGACATAAATGCATTCCAGTCGCATATGCCCGAAAAGAAGTCATCATCAAACATAACTTCTGGGATTAAAACTCCGTTATCAGGCTTCACATCAACTATTTGCCCATCATTTTCATCCTTGATCTCTCTTTCTATATTTCTTTCCTGAGATTCTTCTTCGTCTGCAAGCAAACGGGTTTCTGGCGAGGACAAAACTAAACCGGGGTTTGGAGAACATCCCCCGGAATTTCCTTTTTTGGCTGCTTTCGAGTTGCTACCGGTAGGGGTCTTTGTAGTAGAAAACTTGTGCCTGACGGTACCAGCAAGAGCATTCTTGCGGGTTGGCTGGCTATGATTGTGCTCCGCCGTGTAGGTTATGACAAATATACTCGGATCCGTGCAGCTTTGTTCGACTTGCTTCCTAGCTATACATCCTTTTGAGCTGCTACACCTATAGTAGCTCCTATTCATTTCAACATCAAAATAGTATGTAGTTTAGTCATAGCTAAGTTCAATGTGTATGAAATAAAACCCATAAAATCAAAAACTCAAAAGCTGAAAAGAATCAAGAGATAGGTATGTATCTATAGATTCATGGAAAAGAGATATTAGCTAGATGTCATCATGTACGTGTATTTGTATAACACGTCTTCATACAAATTACTTTTACACTTACACGGCAATGAAAATTAGATGCTGCATACGATGGTAGAATTAGGATCCTATTGCTAGAGTGGCAATTATCAACTTAAAAAATTGTAATGGAATTAAGATTCATCTTCATGGACTATTGTATATCCTTGTGTTTACCATGAAATCACACTTTTGATTAAGTTTAAAAGCTATAAAGTGATACATAAGCCAAGTGATTTTTACAAAATTTTCACATAGATGAGAGAATTTTATATATTTTAAAAAGAAAATTAATATAAAGGTGTGAACTTTGTATATTAATTTGAAAGGGTCAATGTGCTTTTACAAAATGGATGGAGAAGGGGCCAATAAGATGAAACACTGAAAATATTGCAAAGTTTTAAGCCTTTTATATAAAATTCTAAAACTTGAGGGGGGTTGGGGGTTGCAATTGCCTACCCTGAAAGCATATGCATCTCCGGCTAGATATTAAGTTGACATTTGCTACAGGGAGAAATTATACCTTGGGTAGGGAGAGCCTTTAATTGGTTTCTGCCCGTATTTGCGCCAAGCCCACTTATCAGAAGAGAGATCTTTGGCTGTTGATTGGAGCACAACTCTTTTTTGCTGATTCTTCCTGATAAAACCAACGAAACATGATGTCACAAGTCAATCAGCATAATCAATCGAGCAAGGAGTTAACGAATACTCATGGCTATCCAGAATGAACAAGCTACTAGTATTTACTAACCTTCTCTTGTATTTTGGCATGTAGGTAGAGGTTGCAGTAGCAGCAGGAGGTTGGTCCCCGTGAACCTTTACTTTCTGCTGATGAACTTCTTCAGGTTCTTCTTTCGTTTCTTTGCAGACAGAAACGGAATCAGAAGGAGTAGTTGGGCCTACTGGGCTATTTTGTGCAGGTGAAGAATGCGAAACGGTGTAGAATGGCTTGTAAAGATCTTGCAATTCATCGGTTAACATGGCTGCAGTCTCGAAAGGACCAGGAAAACTGAGAAGGAGATCATGATGTTCATCTTTCGGGGTGTCCAATAGACCATAACAAGAAGTTAGATGCTCGGTACTGCTGCCAGTCGCAGAAGTATTGCAATAATAACCGGTAGATCCTCTAACTATGGCTTGCAAACCCCAATCTTCCAAGCTCCCAAAGTCTGCCATCATAATTATCTGAACTACTTAGTTTATTGCTAGTTGTGTGTTATGCTCAGAAAGAAACCGAGAAGCAGATTGGTGGCGCTGACTTCGCTTATGGGGATGGATATTAAAAGAGGAAACTGAAGTGTGTTGTATTTTTATAGCGCTAAGGACTAAGGATCCTACCTTTGTAGTTCATATTTCACACGCACACATACGAAGAATCAGTCGTTGTATGGGGTTGACCTTGTTAAAATGTCAAAGGGGGGAACCAAAAGAACAGGCTGTATCTCATTGTCCATTCTAATTAAGTTCCAGCTCCATTTAGTTCTCATTGCTGACCTGGCTAACAGGACTAGATTAGAAATGATAAATGTATAATTGTACACTAACAAAAGTAGCTTCATTATATTATATTCACATCACGCTTATGTCAGCAAGAAGGGTGCCAAAACATTAGGCTGCGTATAAATCAAGTGTTTTGCAAGATATTTTTTAAAAATTTTATTGTGACATTGTATTTAAAAATTGCATTATATATTTTGGGGTGTTTTTAAAATTTTTAGGGTGTCTTTTTTTTTTTTGAAAAAAAAAATAAAGATTATCCCAAGATGGGTAGAGGAGGGAAGAGGAGTAGGAAGTGATGAGTGGTTGTGGTGGGGGAGAGAGGAAAAGTGGAGAATGACAGGTGGCGGCGAGATTTTTTTTTAAGTTAATTTTTTGTACATTTGTTAGGTGTATTTGAGAAGTATTTAAAATATTTTTAGGGTATGTAATTATAGCATTATATTTGAATAACTAATATTTGGAAAAACAGAAACCCAAGTAGAGCCTAAGATATTTTTTTTTTGGGGTACATATTCAATTTGTATGTACATTTTGTCTCTAACATACATAATGTTAAATCTACATCAACAACTTCACATGTACCCAATTCTTTTTATTTTTTTCGGTTAATATAGAAAGGAAATTAAAAGCTACAAATCATGGCTTGTCTCTAAAATGCACTGTGTCAATGAAATCATCAGAGAATCACATTAACACATGTTAATGGTGCATGATTCTGGATTGGGTCTTCAATGATTTTAGTGACATATCAAAGTAAATTTTGCACGAAACATTAAAATTACAGCAAATTAATGAATTTATGATTCCAAACCAAATTTGGCCTAGCAATATACACATACATACATACACACATATACAGATCAACCTGAATATGCAAATTGTTGATGATGGAAATGGGACAGTTTGAAGGCAACGTCCCTGTGCATAAACAAGATCCCAAACCACTATTGTGAAAGGATTTGACATTAATACTGCATGCTTGCAACTTGCATATGTATTCTCACTCGCTAAGCTGACCAGACCAGCAGCACGGGTGACTGGCAATGCCACGACCGACTCCTCAACTGGGGCTGAAAATGATCCACTTTGAAAAAATGACTCCCAGTAGTGGGAAGAATATGGCGTTACCTGAAATACCGGGAACTAGAAGGGGGGAATGGACTTTTTGGGACCATCACCGTCTTCGTCGTCCAATTATGCATGTTTGTATATATTGTGATTTGCTATTATCCTTTCCTCACTTCACAGTCCACAACCCCCTTCTCCATTCTTCTCCTTTGGCCTTATTAATCCACTATCACCATGCCCCTACTCTACATATCTATACATGTAGTAACTACTTATATGACCAACCAAAAAAAATAAAAAATAAAAAAAATTTCCATGCATGTATGATAGAGCCGTATAGGCCATAGGGGGCTCCCAAAGATGTTGATAGCTACTGGTTTTGGATGTGGGGACTGAATGGCCAAAGGGCGAACTTGGCTAGCCATTCTAAAAAGATCATTCCAAAACCGCGTTGTTTGCTAATATCTAGCCATGCTGCTTCGCATCAAGTCGGTCTTCCATGTTCAAAATTTTACACTACTAAAGTAAAGTACGTACTTTTTAATCCTTCACCGAGTGTAGACTTTTTGATCAAGGCCCAAGGCCGAGGCATGCTTTCGTTTACTTTTTAAAAAAAAAAAAAAAAATCAACAACTTTAGTTTCTTTTTATATAAAGCATTTATTTCGAGACATGTCGGTCTGAATTGGACTTTCAATTCATATAATTTTTGTCGTTTAGAACTATTAAAACAGAAAAAAGATTTTTTCTTTCTTAGATGAAAGAGCCGAACTAAATAAATTACTACTCCCTCCGTCCCGTTTTCTTAGTCTTGTTTTCCTTTTTCGTCTGTCCCAAATTGTAGTCCATTTTCCCATTAAGGAATGTAGTAATCTTTCAAGTTGCCTAAAATACCCTTATTAAATAACTTGTTATTAATACATTGTCATTAAATACTAACCCACTATATTAAATGCATTGAGCTTTTCCAATACATAGATAAATGCATTAGCATAAGGGTATTTTAGGAAATTATTAATCTAAATTTATGTTTCCAACCAAATTAATTACACTTTCTTAATCTGTGTGAAAAAAAAACCAAGACTAAGAAAATGGGACGGAGGGAGTATCTTATAACTTGAGGCAGCAGCACGTGATATGGTGATTAATGCTACCTGAATATGCTCGAATGGACCTTGATTTCATATTGTCTTGTCAAATTAAACAGGCATTAAATATTATAAGAAATTTGACTAAGTGGTATCAGATAAATTATTATTCAATACAGGAATTATTACAATGGCAATCAAATTATTGAACGCTTACGTAGTTGCCGAATATATATACTTGTGAGTTTAGGAGGTAGTTAATTATTTATTATTCAAAGGTCAATGTTAGGTTAGCAGAAAAGGTCAAAGCCACCTTTTGTATAGTAACCTATCAGGGACTATATTAATTGTTTGACAACCCGATTCAGTATTTAAAATTAAAAATTAATAGGTTCATATCTTAATATATTTAGATGCGTTTGATAATAAAAAATAGAATATCTAAATTAATTGAATGATACTGAATTTTTTACATAAAATTTGTTTCAAAAAATAAGTGATAAGTTATACTTATCACCACTTAATTGAATATACACTTAAAAGTATCAGATTTAGTATATAACAATTCAAAAGCTCGATGAATTTAGACTTCAAATTTCATATTTCAGTTTTATCAAACGCACCCTAAATTATGATGGGTTCTGTGACCAAAAGAAAAGAAAGGGAAGATGTTTAAGGGATTGGAGTGGAGACTTGGGAAATTATACCGTCATTTCTTCAACCCGTGTCTATCGGTTAAAGTTTCTCGTACGGCACTCATATTCCATTTTAGTGACGAATTGAATAGTCGGATATGCATTTTGTTGACCCATGCATGCGGGGAAGTCTAGTCCAGAAAAGAGGGGGGAAAAGAAGAAAGAAAGGAACCATGGATTTTGAGTTGGTGGGTTAGAGGCCCCTCGCTCCCTACTTCAGAAGAAAATTTCAGTTGCGACATTTCCGTAGTAAATACTTTCCGGGATAATTGCAGAAACCTCCCCTGAGGTTTCTGACATTTGCACTGATCTCCCCTGTGATTTAAAAAATTACACTGACCTCCCCTGAGGTTACTAATCCTTTGTAAATTTAGTCCAAACAATTAAAATATTATTTTAGGAAGTGAAATTAGAATTTTGTGCCAGATTTGCCCTTTGTGCTACATATCCAATGAATGACAAAGTACTATAAATCAATTAACAATTAATAAACTTTAAGGAGTATAATTTATGAGCAAACACGCATTACTCATTTAAAATACCGGCTCTTTACGGGTATTTTACTTTCAAACATTTAATTTGTGATAAATATATCAATATTTGTAAGTAAAATTCAAAAAGTGTTACAGTAATATTCTTGCAAAAAGGAAATCGGTAGGTTATTTATTTAATATAAATTAAATATTTTTTAAAAAAAAGAAATGACCCATAAAGTATTAATTTTTTATGATTTTCATCCATTACATGAGTAAAGTATTCGCTCTTTATGTGTATTTTATTCATTTAATTTATGTTAAATATATAAATGTTTGTAACTAAAATTGAAAAAGTGTTATATTAATATTTTTACGGAAGAGAAATTGATAGGTTTTGTATATAACAAAAATTAAATATTTGAAAGTAAATACAAATCTGTATTTGTGCGTAAATATTTTTATTAAATTAAATATTTGAAAGTAAAATACCCGTAAAGAATCGGTACTTTAAATAGTTACCGGCTCTTTATGGGCAAACACGCATTACTCATTTAAAGTACAGACTTTTTACGGGTATTTTACTTTCAAATATTTAATTTATGACAAATATATCAATATTTGTAAGTAAAATTCAAAAAGTGTTACAGTAATATTTTTGCAAAAAAGAAATCGGTAGGTTATTTATTTAATATAAATTAAATATTAAAAAAAAGAAATGGCCCATAAAGTATTAATTCTTTATGGCTTTCATCTATTACATGAGTAAAGTATTGGCTCTTTATGGGCATTTTATTCTGAATCATTTAATTTATGTTAAATACATAAATGTTTGTAATTAAAATTAAAAAAGTGTTATATTAATATTTTTACGAAAGAGAGATTAGTAGTTTTTGTATTTAACAAAAATTAAATATTTGAAAGTAAATATAAATCTGTATTTGAGTGTAAATATTTGTATTAAATTAGATGTTTGAAAATAAAATACCCATAAAGAGCCTGTACTTTAAATATGTAATATGTATTTGCCTATAAACTATACTCCTTAAAGTTTATTAATTGTTAATTGATTTGTAGTACTTTGTCATTCATTGGACATGTAGTACAAAGGACAAATTTGGTAAAAAAATTCTAATTTCACTCCCTAAAACAATATTTAATCGTTTGGACTGAATTTGCAAAGGATTAGTAATCTCAGGGGAGGTCAGTGTAATTTTTCAAACTACAGGGAAGGTCAGTGCAAATGTCAGAAACCTCAGGAGAGATTTCTGCAATTATCCCATACTTTCCCGTCATCTATCTATATACATTTTTTTCCCTGGTCAAAACCATCACCTTTATTGAGTGCTGCCAAAAATTTTTATTGCCCTATGTACATATGGGGTGGAGCTGATTCAAGCTACTCGACTCGAGCTCGATATGTACTCGATCAGAAGCTCGAGCTCGAACTCGCTTCATCGAGCTCGAGCTCGATCTCGAGCTGCTCGTTAGAGCTATCGAGTCGAGCTCGAGCTCAGAAATTTAATACTCGAGAGCTCGACGAGCTCTATCGAGTATCACATAAAAAAATAAAAAAAATTATATATAAAATTACTAATATAGGTAAATAAATTTTGAGAAATTACCGGTGAGTACCCTTATCGAGTCGAGCTCGAGCTTTTTAAGGACTCGATCGAGCTCGAGCTCGAGCTGTGATTCTCCGACTCGATCGAGCTCGAGCTCGAGCTCGAGTATAATTATATTATAGCCGAGTCGAGCTCGAGTATAGCGGTACTCGAGCTCGACTCGGCTCGAATACACCCCTACTAGATATGTATACGGTCTCACCCGCTTGCTCCGTTTTCTCCTTCATTGCCTTGATTCTATCTTTATCACAATCCGCATGGAGAATGGCAAAGTAATAGAACCCTGACACTAAAAAGATTTGGCCTTTACAAATTTTTCTGTAAAATTACAAGTAAATATCAGTTCAACAATATTACGATGGAAAAAAAAATCTACATAATTATAACGCTACAAAAGTATGACTACAGGATCATGAGTCTTGTCCCTGAAATTTATAGACAAAATACTAATAGATATATACACAAACATATTACTAATAGATATATACACAAACATATTTTGTCATTTCTAGTTCATGTAAATAACATATTTTTTGTTAGATGAGCATTGTTGTGTAACAATGATTTATATAGTAGCCGAGAAAACTTTGGTTTAATGGCTAAAATTAAAATTTTAGGAACGAGAGATCCTCGATTCCAATTTCTCTTTTTTTTCCTTCTCGTCTTTCTAATCCCACCTCTTTCTTACTGAAAAAAAAAAGTTTTAAAAAATCTATATAATAATATACTCTTTCAAAAGAGAGAAAAAAAGAAGACAAAGGTGTATTTGGGCTCAGTCCACAGCTGGCGTTGTAACCTTTTCAGATCACCTTGGGTCCTAACTCCTAATTTGATCCAATTTCTTCTGCGTCCAGTGGCCCACTCCGCCTAAACACGCTATAGTACAAATCACCCATTTGCGCGCGCAGAATCCCCAAATTTGAAATCATCAAACAAATGGAAGAGCTCTGTAAATCCTCCATTTTCTTCTCCGATCAAAGCCTCTGCTACGCCGATATTCTCTCTCCCCCGGAGGTATCCATTGCATAAATCACATCTACACTCTTAGCTTATATGTGTTTCTTTACGACGTATATTGACATTAATTCCTTATTTTTTCTTTTTTGTTGGTTTTGTTTCAGGTTCGAGCTAGAATTGAAGTTGCAGTCCTCAATTTCATAAAAGTTCTGAACGCTCCGACTCCTGAAATCTCCGATCTTCCTCTGGTTTGATCTCATGTTCTGTTTCCATATTTCATGACATTACATTATGAAAAATTACAAATTAATTGTACGGAATTAGACATTCAAATGAAAAAGAAGAAGAAGAAGGAAGAAATCTTTTATCAGTATCTCATTATAGTTAATTCGCGGAAAAATTTAAACAGATTAGTAGAAAGTCGAGCAATAGCAGAGTGAGTCGTGGATTGTTAACGGATGTATCCTGGATTTTCTTATCTCAATCCTTTTGCAAGCGGTCTTTGATGAGAGAAAATACTGCCAAATCCTTCGTCAGAGGTAACTATTTAAATGCAATGATCTCTTGTTTTTACATTTTCTTCAAAAAAAAAATAAATAAGAGTTCTTATAGTTTTGGAATTTTTGGAATGAAGTGTGGATGGTGATGAAGATGTGTTACCAGATACTGCTTCAGGAGAAAAGAGTGACTCAGAGAGAGTTATTCTACAAGTTGCTTTGCGATTCACCAGATTATTTCCCTTCTCAATTGCAGGTCAACGGGACTATCCAAGGTCAATCTTAAATTGCATTTTGTATCTTTGAAATGTTATTATTGTTAATGTCTGCAGCACTTCATCTATAATTTATCTGGGTTAAAATATAATGTTTGGGACTTGTTGCCAAACAGATTTAGTGGCATTGCTTCGATGCAGTCGTTTCAGCCTTGGGATTATGGCATCTGGCAGAGGAGCGGTTGCTGGCCGCCTATTGCTGCAGGCACACTTCTTGTCAACTCTTGCTTTTAACCTTAGATAATTGGAAAGTAATGCATAACAATAGCCCCCTTTTTTTTTTTTTTTTTTTTATCTTTTGCCCCCTTCAATCCTCAGTAGTGTCATGCCTTTTATTATTTACAAATTGGGATTTCTTGCATTGTTGGCCCGTGTCGCTTCATAGTACTTATCATTTGTTGAATGTTGCCTTTCGTACTTTCCATCTTGGTTGAATTTCAGTGGAATTATTTCATGTATCCGTTGTCAAGTGTTAAGACAGTTCTATCCACTCAGTGATGACTACTGTATATATTTCCCTTGCTTCACTGAGCAGGAGCCAAACAAGGAAGCAGTGGATTGCTCTACTTGTGGATCTTCTGGTTATGCTATTTCAGGGGACCTGAATTTGTTAGAGAAATTGATCATGAAGACGGATGCTCGTTATATTATTGTAGTGGAGAAGGTTTTTTCTTACTTCTGTTTATGATTACTTCAGCCTATTTCCTCCAATCAGCTGTTGACAGAGCTGCAGTTTTTCAGCATGCTATATTCCAGAGGCTGGCTGAGGACTGTGTATTCAATCATATTCCGAGCATTCTCATTACAGCCAAAGGATATCCAGATATTGCTACAAGGTAGCTAAATCTAACAATTTTTCAAGTGAGTTCTTTTGATTTAAATTGAAGTGCGTTGGACGTCACCTTCACATTCTGATTGTCAAGCAGGTTCTTTCTGCATCGAATGAGTCGAGCATTTCCTGAAATGCCAATCTTAGGGCTCGTTGACTGGTATCGCTTACTTAGCATTATTACACATCATTGCATTTTTTGTCACTAATCACCTAAGAACTTGCTCAATCAAATTTTGCAAGGAATCCTGCGGGATTAGCAATACTGTGCACCTACAAATTCGGAAGCATAGGAATGGGCCTGGAGGCTTACAGATATGGTAATTTATCTACACAGATGATTGCATTGCACCAAATGCACTTTGGGTGGTGCTGGAATCCAATTTATTTATGCCTTTCTCTATCTCCTTTATATCAGCTTGCAACGTGAAGTGGCTAGGCATGAGAATGGACGACATAAGTCAACTTGTCCCTGAAGAATCTTTAATCAATTTGAAGCCTAAGGATCTTCAAATTGCCAAAAGCTTGTTGTCCTCAGATGTATTGCAGGTGAATTTCCTGACAAAATGCAGATCCTGTACATGGTTTCACTATTGAGGTTAATGCCTCGGTGCATTGTCTTTGCAGGATAGCTACAAAGAAGAGTTGGCTACGATGGTTGAAAGTGGCCGGAGAGCAGAAATTGAAGCTCTGTACTTTCATGGATATGAATTTTTGGGAAAGTACTTGGCAACCAAAATTGTGCAAGCCAATTACATCTAGTATAGTAGACTATCAAGCTTTTATGCATTCGAATTTAGCCAAAAAGAGCTGCATTCTTGGGAACAAAACACCGGTGATTCCCATTTTCTTGCCAGCGCATTATCCATTATCCCGCTGGGTCGGCTACGATGGCCTTCTATTCGTAGCATCCACAGCAATACCGCATGTAGGAACTCGACTATGTCTTTTTTCCATTTCTTCGACTATGTCTTTTTTCCATTTCTTTGGGATTTATGCCCAATTTTAGCTTCATACACTCCCTTTCATAGTATACTAGTTTACTAATATGGCATGAAACTCACCAGTCACCACTCATTTTGTATATTCACATAATTTTTTTTTTTTAAAACAGAAGAGTTTATGAAGCTAAATTTGTAGCATGCAAATAATTTTCGCTCTTTTTTGCTCCTATTGGCTGCTGAAGTCTCCAATCTATCATGCAAACTTCTAAGACGTTCTAGCAAAAAGAAGATCCCAAATGCGTTCATACCAGAGCACGCATTCCATTCTCCACTAGATTATGAAACCCAGTTTCGTAGCTGCAAATTCTTGGCATCTAAACAACATTAACAGACCTTTTAAAGTAGCCAAAGATGTTTGCTTCAAGCAAACGCCAACAGTTCACCCCGCAGACAATAGGATAATGTTTATAGTGCTAAATAAACCTCTGTAGGCGTAGATAATGTGGCTAGAACTACGTTCCAACAGAAGCAGTAAACAATCGGATCAATTTTCATATAACTAGAAAAAATGCAATTATCTCCCAGCCATCAATTGTATGCCTAAAAAACTAAACTCCATATTATGTGGCAGCTGAAATTAAGGACTAAAAAGAGGTGTACAAAAAAAATTAAAAATAAATGAGGAACCACTTGCAAAATGTTCCTACCATCCAACTAGTCTCAGCAGCAATGTACATAACGTTACATGCATCTGAAATCGGGTCAAAACTAACTTTTCACCATTTCTTCACAGATAGAGATACTCTTTTTCCCTCAACAACTAATTTGTCACTGCCTTGAAGCTGCAGCAACAAACAAAATGTTAACGTCAACTTAAAACGGACAATACAAATCTGACTAGAAACACAACGAAACCAATTAGCAAGTAAGCTAACAATGATTCATCAAAAAAGTGCCACATTAGTCATACCTTGCGTTTTAAAAAAGCAAGTGCTTCTTTCTTAGAAGAGAAGTTAGAGAAAACGTCTGATGAGTGCTCATCAATAAGAACTTTAAGTTGCTTCAGCTTCAATGACTGTCCAGGTGCCTGCAACAGGAAATCAATTAGCAAGAGAACAAGAAGAATCTTGGATCAGTTTGCCTTGTTGGGAGATAGACCTGCTTGATAAGTTGTCTGCATAACTTTTTCAGCTTCACATTTGAATTACAATCATTTGCCACCTCTGATAATTCATCATGTTTTCTTTTTGGAGAAGAACGGGATTCTGTGGATTCCTCACCATCACTGTCGTCAAATGAAGTCTTTTTTCCCTGGAAGTAGCAGCCAGCAATTTTCTTTGTTCGGTCTTTCATACCAAGCCCTTGCTTCCCAGTTGTAGCTTTATTCTGCAGTGAAGGACGTCAAACTTAGTAACTTCCTGGTTTCCCTACAAAGAATGTCTATTATTCGCTTATAGACATGTAATCAATATATCAACAGCCAGCTACTTTCTATTTAGAGCTTCAAGGATATTGCAAAAAGCATGATACATTAACATTTACCTGGCAAAAGAAGGCAAATTCTTTATTTGATTAATAAAATTAACACATACTTGGACGAGTTTATAAAGATTTTCTTGATCCTCTTCATGGAATGCAGTCCTTTGATCACCATTCTGAGTTCTTTCTATGGCCTTCCTTCTCCGAGCTTCAGCTCCAAGAAAACCACCAGAAACAAATCCTCTTTTGAAACCCCACCATTCGGGTGAAACTACTTGGTAATGTTGATCTGCTTTCCCTGCATAGACAGTAGTTTGTTCACTGAAGAGCTTATGCTGAGAATTGAAACAGTTTTCATCTGTACTGGACAGTTCCTCAGATGATAATGATCAGATATACAATAATAATGCAGTGACGGGTAAAACACCGTTTAGCAGCCAAAGGTGCTAAAAAATGCACTAATGAAAACCAAAATGAAAACAGGAAATACATTATGACATTTACCAAGCAAACATTCAAATATGAATATCCAATCTGCAGAAGTTATTAACGTCAAAAATTTACAAGTGTTACCATTTGCTGAAGCAAATAAATATTTACAACTATGTCTTCATAAATAAGATTGACTTTTTCTATGACACTCACTTCTCTAGAAAAATCAATTATTTTTTACTTTAAATTTAAGCAGACAGCACATGTGTGCTTATAAAAGTGGGCCAGTTGAGTGTGCTTCTTTAATATGATTAGAAGAAGTTATCAAAACCAAACTACTAGTCAAGCAAATTGATAAAGCAAATCCCAGAAGACAGAAGTCAACTCATGCAGTTAAAATGAAGATCCTTATCTATATCCCCTGCCTTTAGACCCAGTTAATGCAGAGAGATAACCAAGAATATTCCATCATACTAATCGAAACTGCAAACCAATGACTTGCAAATTAGCATGTGGCCCAGAAACCAGCAAAAAACCAAAACCTACGTCTCCTCATTGCGGAATATTTTTCATCGCATTGAGCAGAGCTACTGCAAAACTTCAGCATTTAAAAATTACTCCAAAAATCTAAATTCTATATGCTAGTTCGATATAGCATATCAGAAAGATCAAGGATCTGCTTGGACCCATATGCATATGTCAGATCTAGCTCATTTACAAACTGCAGAAAAGCTGCATAATCTAATTCATACAGCATAGAAAAGTTCAGATAACAGCAGAGCAAGAAGGCAGTCAGTTCATTCAGCACATGGTAGTCTGGAGCATTAAAAGTTCTAACTGCATCAGCCATCAGCCAAAAGCATGCACTTACACAATTGTAATGTGACAAACATCAAGGTTTACGATAATGGTAACTCTCAAGATCTATAATGTGGATCGAGCATTACCTTCACTATCCGGTATGTGGCTCTCCACATTCTCCACTAAGTTAGCCACATCCTCCTCTGAGTTAGCTACATCCTCCTCTATATGTGGAATAGGAGAAACTGCCCTTTTGACCTACAAAGCAAGCAAGCAAAATGAACTGGCAATGCAAGCCACATAAATTTGAAGATGAAACAGAAACACTGGACACCTAGCGTATCAACCATCAAGTTCAAAATCAAAGACTAAGAGAATGTAGCATACAACAAATTTAACTTAATAATACAATCAAAGGAAAGAGACCACATCAAGGTTCATCAGAAACACACACTTCTCAGTTAGCATTGAAGTAAAGTATTTTTCATCAGGAGCAATAAAAGTTCTATCATCCCCAAGAGATGGAGCAGAGTAAAATGCTCAAAATGAACAATGCCAGTCTGGCAGCAGACATGATAATCACCTCCGGCTTATACACAAAGTTCATTTATAAAAAATGAGAACCAAATGTGCAGGAGTTTGTATAAAGCGATTGTAAAACTATCAAAGAGAAAAAGCAACGTAAGATTAATGTATATAGAAAATAGTCTCATACCAACCAAATATAAGGAAACACCACCATGGATAACCTGACGGTACCATACAGAGGATGTACTACTTACAAGGATTCCTTCAAGATCCTGAGAAGAATAGGCTTGAACATGCTTCCCCCTCTCTCTTTTCTTGTATCTAACAGTAGTAGAAATGAACAAAAGATTACTCTACTGCAAAAAATTCACAACCTAACATTTCAGTTTATAATCAGCTACAATGTATTTACCTTCCCTGAGGCCGAGTAACCTTCACTTCTTTATCCTGATTGTCACTGGAGCTCTTGGAAATTGCATCTGCTTCTGCCCCATCTTCTCCTTCACCTGTTATGTCCACCCAAAAGACTCCTAAGATCACTACTATTATTGTGTCATGATTAAATATGACTGTGAATTACTGTACTTTGGTCATACCTTCGTCCTTCATGACATTAGCTGCTTGCTGCCACGTCAATTAAGAATAAGATTAGCGGAAAAATGATCATATGAAATCAAAACTAAGAAAAAAGATAAGTTCGAGAAAAGGTCCCAAAATTACCACTTTTAATTTTTTGAGGATGTTATCGAACTGAGTGGTATCAAATGCCCAGTTATTTGGCTTCTCAGTTCCAATACCTATCAAATTCACAAAGTTAAATAGTACGTAGTTAAAAATGCTCCAAACTCTATTTGGGCTTCATTTAGTATATATTTCCAGATGGAAACCCAGCTCAAGTGCAAAACAGAAGGATTTCTTGGCAACATCAATTGCCTAGCAAACAATAAAAAGCAAATAGGTAGAATGAGATTAGCAATAATTGGGAGAATAAGGGGAAAAAAAAAGATACAAACCCGCAGTATCTTGCTTGTTCTTAACCCTGATGTATCCTTTGATCCCTTGTTTATCTTTGCCCAAGCCTTCTCCTTCTTCCCATCCCTAACAACATTCGTTTATTAAGATTTAAACTTCTGCTTTACAACTCTAAGACCCCCAAAATAGAAATCCATTAAAAATGGCAAATGAAACAAGTAAATCGGAATTGTGTAATCCGATTCAATACACGTTGATAAGTATCTATATATGCATAAATTCGTAACCGTAGTCCAGAAAGAGGAAGATTCAATACCATCTGCTTCATGAGGCGGAAGGCAGCGGAGGATCGGGCGACACCGACATAATTAACCGGAGCTTCGGGTGCCGACATGGCTTACACTATCTACAAATTGGATTGGATATAAAGCAAAGTTTCCTCTCTTCCCCTCTCTCCTATGCAATGGTTGATATGCCTTTCAGAAAGGGAGAGACAGTGGGGAAGAGGGGTTAAGGAAAGGAGGAGGGTTTTGGAGCGTAGGCAGCTCAAGGCCGAAAACCCTGGAAACTCGAAACCGAATGCCAGAATTTTCCTTTGCCATTTTGGCAAAATTGATAAAGAGATCCCTCATATTTCCTAAACTAATGTTGTAGTCCCTTGCACTTAAAATGAAAGAAATTTGGTCCTTAATATATTTAAACCGTTGGATTTAAGTTATAATGCCAGCAAAACGTGTTTGGATAGTAGATTATTTGAAATAATTTTTTTTAAAAAAAATATTATAACTATTTTTTGATGTGATATATGTAAAATTAACAAATTATTGAAAAATATGTTAATGATATAATTAAATTATCTTTCTTTAACTATTACATTTATTTGAATAAATATAAAATAGAAATCAAACAACACATCTTTCTTGTCGAAAATATTAAAATTAACTCCGCTCATTGCATAATAAATCAAGCCAAATGCAACTACTAGCTCCAATGGAGTTTTATCTTTGAAAATATGAATGGAGTGGGGTTTTGTGAGCTGTGACTAATGTAGCATAGTTGCCGGATGAGGGATAAACTTTTTAATTTTTAAACCTCAAGGACTGAACAGAAAATTTTCAGAAATATGGGGGGCCATCTTAACATCTTGTCAATTTTATTTTACCAAAATGGACAATGCAGCAGAAAAATGGAAATTTACCAATTGACACGTTCAAAACTTTTACGCCGTCAGATCTAACGTTTCGGCATCTCCCTTCCCTTAATCTCTCTGATTGATTAGCTTTTGGTCCTTTGGCTTCTTTTATCTTATTGCCTTCTCTTCAGCCGGAAGGGTTTGATGAGTTTATTTGCAGATCTTTTGTCTTGTGTTTATTCGTCCAATGGAAAAAATTACGAAATGAGGACAAATTTTAAGTATATATATGCTTTCTTCCCTCTGATTGACATATTTTAAGTTGATGGTTTTGAGTAGGGATCAGTTTTTTCTATTCTCATCATCACATCTTGGTTTTTGGTTGAAATTTGATAGTTTCACCAAATTCGAAATTTACTTTTGAAACATTATGCACCAACTCATCTACTGCTAATTTTCAATGAAAGATTTTGATGTAAGGATACAAACTTCAAAATGAGAGAATTTTCCTTTTTCCAATTCTCACTCTTACTTTTGTTTTCAAACCATGTACACTACTTTTACTTTCTAGCAATATAATAGGGCATGTTTGGATCGTCTGTTTTCTTCCAAATGCCAAACAAACACACCATTCAAAACAGGCTCATAATTTGTTATGTTGGGATTATTCTTTTGGACGCAAACAATCAATTTGGGAAAAGAAACCAAACCATAGTTTAGGATGCTTTGAGAAGTATAGATTCTAATTTTCACGAAATAATTCACATTACAGAAGTATTTCAAATTTTTTTAGCACATTCTTTCCACAAAACTTTATTGCTCAATCCTGTAAAAGAAATTGGTAAAACTTTTTTTTAAAAAAATGTTAACACTTCTTGAATATTCTAGCTAAAGAATCACCAAAGTTGAGCTCAATATAACCTAGTCTCAGCTCCATCAAAATCATCAGATCACAGACCTACCACTTTTAACGTTCACCAAGAATCCAAGCCATTGACGAGTAACTTTTACGCTCACGTCCATCTTGCTGAAACACACACAAGTTTTGCTTAGAACCAGACGGCAGAAAAAGAACAGACCCGGGATATTTTTATATATACATATAAAAAAATATATAGTACAGTTAAAATGTAAAATTCAACAGATACTTCCAATTCCAATCCAATCCCCCACCCCCAATGAATGCCAAACCCAAAAGCAGAGGTAATGGGATTGGCATTCCATACTGGTTGTACTAGTTGTGCCAGCAGTAATAATAAATATTTCCTCCTTTAACTTGATACAAATCCCACTACAACTATTACTACTTGCCTTGCCGAGCTAGTCCATAAGCCCACCTGTCAATTGCTACTCTTCAGTTTACCGCCTCGTGGCATTGTTGTTGAGAGTGTATATAAGCAAGCTATGTGTACCTGAAACCCTGAGGCATCATCGGCAATTTTTTTCTAGTACTAGGATTCCAGGCGCAGACTGCAGAGGTTTTCCGGTGATCGGATGGGGTCAATGCTTGGTGACTGGCCTTCTTTCGACCCTATGAACTTCAGCCAACTCCGACCATCTGATCCTTCAAGCCCTTCGGTAGGTGGAATTTCTGTAACTTCATAAAAATCCACTCTTTCTCTTATTTTTGCGAACCTTTTGGTTTTTAGAGAAATCTGTTTGATTATAGTTGGTCGGCTGAGTCTATTTTTATTCTGCTCTTGATTATGGTTACCCTTTATGTTTTTTCTTTGTTTGGTTTTTTTGGGGGGGGGGGGGGGGGTGTTGGTTGGAGGGGCGGAGGTGGACAAAAGGTTCCCTCATGCTGTAAGGTTTTAGTGGGATGGGTTGGGCGGAGGAGGCTTTGCATTTTAGGATGATTTTTGTGTGTATCATGTTTTGGAAGTTCTTATTATGCTCGGGTAGTTGGACTGGAATCTGAAGAATTTCATTACGTTATACGCCCGTTTAATTGACCTCTGTTTGTTGAGGCTCCTTAAATTTGATTCCTGCTTGCTGACAGTGATGGTTACTCTTGATGCTTGGACTAGTTTTTTATATGCCATGAGCAGCATTCATCCATCCTTTGGGGCATGATTGGTGCTATGTGCCTCAAAATCTAGAACAACTTTGCTGCATCCTTTCTTTATTTGTCAAGAAAAATATCAGAATGGATTTCTTTTGGTGCAGGAATTAATACGAAACAAGCATGATTTGTGCCGACTATGTTCTGTCTGTTTGTTGAATTATTTGATGTTGTCAATCGTTAGGCTTTTGCCAATGTACATTTGACTTAAATTCAGTTGGTTGATGTGCAATGTGAGTAAAGCGGTTTGTCGTGTCTGTTTGTAAATCATTTTGAGTAAAGGTTAGACTTTTATCAATATGCATGTCACCTCAAATCAGGTGCATGAGAATGGAATGTAACTAGGGCTCCAGCTTTTTGGGTAATGAAGCAACATTGTGGATTGGTGATGATCAGTGTAATCTGTTGCTTACTTCATGGTGCTCTACACTTGTCTGACATGTTGAACACTTTTCGTAGTGCTGATAACGGCAAAGCATTTTTATGTTACTTTTGCTGTCAGCATTTATTACTGCATTTGCACGATTTCTTTTTGTCGGTTGTAGATATCTTGGAGCTCACCTAATGTCTGAGTAGCACAGGACTTGGGCTCCAGCTTTTCGGGTAATGAATCAACATTTTAGATTGGTGATGGTCATAGTAATCTGTTAGTTACTCCATGGTGCTCTACACTTGTCTGACATGTTGAGCACATTTCTTAATGTGGATAGAGGCAATGTACTTTATTTGACTTTTGGAATCAGCATTTATGGCTGCAGTTGCACGATGTCTTTTTGTCAGCTGAGGATATCTTAGAGCTCGTCCAACTTGGAAAACAAAATCAAGCCGTATATTTTCTGAATAGAAACAGGTCTAGAGAGCATGTCTAGGAACCATTAACTTGAGAAGATTCTTCTGAACTAAAAGGCTGACGATTTTGTCACTTGCTCAAAGTATAGCTAAAGATCAGACTTTGGGGTGCCAAGAAATAAATTTTGTGCAAAAGTGAACTTTTTTCAAACTAAGTGGTTTATCAGGAGGTAAGACAGTAGGAACCCGTATTGAGGTGATTAACGATGACAAAGTAACAAGTTATTGTCAGGTTCTATTCTGAGGGCAGCGGCACATTTACCTAGCAGAAATTTCCTCTATACCTTCAAGTCCAGGAAATACCTGTCTCCATAGCTTTAAACTTTGTAACTCACAGAGTGATAATGATTCAACAATCACAAGTTGTACACTTTGTTGAACATGCAAGCTATAAGAGGAATAAGATACATCACTAAAAGGTGTTCCTTCAAATGTACCTGTCAAATATGAGCCAGTTGTGGTCTTGTGTTTTCTTGAATTCTGGCTTTCTTCATCTTTAATCTTTGCAGGGGATGGCTAAGAAATGATGCTTATGAGCATACAAATGCTCCCTGCAGGACGGTATTATTGAACTTCTTATAGTGCTCAGGACAAAAGATGTTTCATAAAACTTTGGCCTTCACATCAACCCACACTCCAGTCTTCTGGAGGAAGGATTAACTTAACATATTAAGCCATGAATATGATGGTTAAAACAAGTCATGCAGCATTGTTGCAGTGATGGTTAAAAGAAGCAATTGAACTTTGCCAGGTTTTGGGGTCCCCTATCTGTTAGCAGTTAAATTACTTCAAAGTATACAAGTGACTGATATCAGAAAGTCCAATATAATCGGCACCTTGAATCTATGTCTTCATAGCAACTGTAGACCGAAAGTTAGAAAATATTGACTGCAATTAGTAATTCTCGCTCATTTTCTGCAGAGCAGAATAAGTTAATCCTAACCTTTCATTTAAGGAAGTTTTCAGTACTCTGAATCTCTAAGCTAGACTAATCGCACTATATGTATCTTTATCTCTGCTTGTTTAGCTTCAACCTAGTTCTTAAGAACTGTGCTTTATGTCTTCCTCTCGCTTTTTGTACCTTGTATCGTGTGTTAAAAATCCTTAATTTTTAGTAAAATGTCCACCTTGCTTTTTTATTCTTAAATCCATTAACTTGATAGCTTTCCATGTTTCCTTATGCTTTAAATGTGGAATTTATGACACATGAAAACTAGTCCTTTTTCTCTCTTTCCCTGAGAAATAGAACTGTATCACCAATGGAAAAGAACATGGTTTCTCTCTTTGCTAAATCTGTATTTTCTCATTCACAGAGAATGACACCTGTTACATATTGTCCAACTCATGATAGGTGCCAGCCACCACCTAACCAAGGTAATTTACGTCAATTATACAAATTGATAAAGATCACGTTAGTTCTATCTCATTGTGCTTCCAGTTATTGTCATTGAGTCATTTATGAAAATTTGACTGACTTTGGAAAAAGATTTAGTATTTGAGAGGAGATATGTATATTCATCTCACATTGTCATTTACGAGTTTTGACTGGTCGTGGAAAAAGATGCAGTATTTGGGCTGAGATATCTTCAACTAGTTGGTTGTGTAACGTTTATCAGATATCCTTTCATACAAAATCTGGCCCATCTTCTTTAGTTTGTTATATTTTGCACTATGATTAGTTGAGAATCCCTTAATCTATGACTCCCTTTCTGTCTCGCAAACTTTTTGACACAGTAGCTTCTTGGTTGGACTGAATTGCTTACCTGAAGTTATTTTTGATCTCCATGTTAGAATAAATTCATACAAGGGTGTTACTGGTAGGCTTCTGAGCCAGAAAGCCTTGCCCTTCAGTGATTATACTGCACAGATATATGTACTTGGAACATTTCATGGTCACATTGCTTTGAACTTTGTTTAATTTATATTGCAAGTATGACAGCAGCATCATTGACTTGTCTTGAAACTCAATTTCCAGTGATAGCTTCAGAATCAAGAAATATACTTCTGAGGAACATGTATAAGCGCACCGAAGACAAGGTTAGGTTATATGGCATTGTATGCCTATATATAGAAGTTTGTGTGAAGTTGTAAAAGTTTGACATTTGGTGGACGAGTTCGCTCATGTTGCTTGGTTTTTGCAGCTGAGATCTAAGAGGCCTGCATCTGAAATTTTGATCACAGATCAAGGACTCAAGCATCCTAGGACTTCAACTGCTGAATCTCCCTTCTGAGATTTTATGGCTGAAAGTCTTAAGATCTGGTTGTAGATACTTTCCACCAAGTATAGGTTTTGGCCGCTGTTGCTGTAAACTGTTAGTTGACTTGTTCTACTTACCAGCAGACTTCTCAAACTGCCAACTTTGATGGTATGAGATGTAATAGGTTATATATATAGCTGGATCGTCTCACAGCTGCTTAGTTAATTGCATCTGGAGATGAGCCTTATCCTGGACATTGATATCTTAGCTATAGTCCATGTTCTGCGACTTTGGCTTTTCTCTTGGGAATCTTTTAGTTTCCTGAACTCTTATACATGATCCTTGTGCAATCTCCACCAAAGCAATATCTGATCGCTGTCCGCAATCTTGTTTAGCTTTCTGTTCTCTCTCTGGTTCTTGTTTCCCTCTTGGAGCCTTTTGCTCAGTGCTGCTAATATTCTTCATATTAGCTTGCGGGCTGGCATGTATGCGCACATCCATCCATCCATCCCATCCAAAACTAGAAATTACAATACTACAATTCCTATTTGTGTTCAAAAGTAAAGAATTTTTTTTTTGGTCGATTTTGGCTTATGACAATAAAATGACAATCAAGAATTCATGAGCTCTTTCCATATCAATCGATTCGAGGGTAGCTTGGAAGAGGAACCTCTCTCAATTAGCCTTTGCAATAGTAGTATATAACAATTGCTAGTCAAGCTTAGTTTTGCACTTGCAATTGTCCCTTTTAAACTCCCACAGGCACGTAGTCTATTATATTCATTTGTGGGAGCTTACCGTTACACTTTTTTTAAAAAAAAAAAAATTGAGAGGCTGCTGATGCAAAAGTGAAAGGGCGAAGGGCAAAGGCAGCTGCAGCAGCCACATAATTCAACGTGTTTTTTTTTTTTTTTTTTCACTTCCTTCTTCTGGGGTAGAATTCAAGCCTTCAACGGTCAAAATAAACAGTACAAGTAGAAGACAACACGTCTCACGTGTGTCAGAATAAATCCAAATCCTAAATTCCCGTGCAGCACGAGCTGAGCCCCCGGAATGATTCCCTCTCAAAAAACATGAAAGCAAAAACATCCGATTAAATTAAATTGACTATGCCCACCCGCCAACCGCGAATGACCTGAGACCTCATCAGCTGACCGATACCAGTATCAGTATCCCCACCAACAAATCACCCAAAACCACGCCGCAGAGTCACCGACACCCCTCCCGCCAATGGCTATGGCCACGACGACGTTATCTGCCACCGCAAAAATTCCTTTCAAAACCACCAGAGGAGACTGCTCTATCCACTTTCTTTCTCCTCCTCCTCGGATGTGTACTGTCACCAGATGCTTGAATCGGACGTCGTCGTTTGCTCTCAGGTCCGCGAGTAAACAACATTCGCAGCCACTGCCACTGGTAGTCTCAGCCACCAGCGCCGCCGTGGAAGCTGACCCTCAAGTCACTATTGCCGCTTCATCTAAATCCCTACCCTTCCGCGTCGGTCACGGCTTCGATCTTCACCGCTTGGAACCTGGATACCCTCTGATCATCGGAGGTATCAATATTCCTCATGAAAGAGGCTGCGAAGCTCACTCCGATGGTAATATTATTGCTGCTCCTGCTTCTATTTCTCTTCAATTACCACAGCTTTGACTTTTTTTTTCTTTTTTGCTTGCTTATATTATGTTCAAGGATGAATTTATTACTTTAATTTTGCAGTAATTTTCTACTAATAATTAAGCTGTGGCTGGGTCGTAACCTGTAGGTGATGTGTTGCTGCATTGTGTGGTGGATGCAATTTTGGGAGCTTTAGGTTTACCAGATATCGGGCAGATATTTCCGGATTCGGATCCTAAATGGAAAGGCGCTGCGTCTTCTGTTTTCATCAGAGAAGCCGTGAGTTTTTAATTACAAAATCCTTTCAGCTACAGCCCCAGCTATATTATTATGTAAAATATATAATGACGGGCTTACCCTTGGCCTCTCTGGGTCAGGTAACTAATACATATCTGGTATTATGGTCATGCTCACGGGCTATTAGCTATGCTGCTCTCTCTCTCTCTCTCTCTCTCTCTACTGCTAAAAAAATTTAACATTTACTTTTGCTGCATTAAAAATTTTCAGAGTTGCACATTGATTATTTCTGAGTTTGATTGTATGGCGCTATGAGAATAATCTTAAAGCTACTCTTCTGCTGAATTTAATAGCAGATCACTACTAGGAAATGATGATATATTAGCTGTTTTGCTAAAGTGAATTGTTATGGCTACCTATTCGAGATGATAAAGAGTACAATTGCAGAATTCTTGCTTGAAGGGGTACCTATGGTTGGTAGAAGTTAGAACTGGAGTACTTGCTGAAGTTTTACCCATTATCTTTCTGAATAATATGAGTTATTGATACTTGGTTGGTTCCTGTTTTCTTAATAGCCAGTTTGATCTTGGTTTGCATCTTAAGGTCTTGTATGGGTATGTGGTTTGTTGTGTTGAGTGAGATTAGTCGAAGTTGTGGGATTGCGGATGTTAATTAGTCTTACAAAGTTACTACGTATATTTCTAGAAATGCTAGTTTTGTTGTTCAGAACAGGAATTGAATTCCAAGCTTGTATTCTTTTGAATCAGATTGTTAAGAAAGTTTTACTAGGTGAAGCTGGGATTATGGACTAGAGTTTCAACTGTTGACTCCATGTTTGATTTTACGAATTATTGTCCTGGTCTACAAATGACCAAGTCAAAGATGTGAAAAGATTGTATCTGGAAGAATTCTTGCTTTTACCCCGCATAGTTTATTTGAAAGATTGTTTTTACTGTACAACTTTCATCAGAAAAAAAATGAAAAAGAAGTAAGGAGAGAAGAAAAACGTAGAAATGATGTAATGCACAAACCTTTGGATCGTTTTGCCTACTGTTTGAATGCAAAATCACCTAAGCTATAAGATTTTTGCTCTCCGTTCAAATAGTCTCTCTTCTTGACATGTGACTAAGAAAATGTGATGTTCGGTTATAACTTTCTTTTGTGTGTTGTTCAGCTTAGTTACCAGGGATGAAATGAAGATGAGGAAAGAAAATGGGTAGGAGGGGTGTCAGTAACAACTGTCAAGTGAGAACATAGGGAGTTGGTTCCAAAGCTAAAGTATCATGGTCGTAAAGATTAGATGGAACGTTAAGATCATGCAAAAATACTTACAAAAAAAAAAAAGAAAAGATACAACAATTAAGCTGCATTCTTACAACCTATACTTTTACACGACCGATATCAATCTCAGGCGATGAGGACTTTCAGATGCCTGAGAACGAAGGTAAACCACAGTAGTAGCCTAATAAACTTTTGAAACTGTTTGGCCATCTTCAAATGGCCTCGATATAATTGAACTTTCATAACTTGCTTAAAGTTTACTAGAAGTGGCGTGCCCCATGTTTGAGCCTTAATTGTATCTGGTTTATGTGACAATATGTTCACCCATAGCTTTAATATCCTCGCTTAGCCCGGTTCTTAGACCATATATCACTGGAGAAGAATAATCATTAGATTTCATCTGTCCTAGTGTCCCCACAAATTATACTGAGGTGTCAGAATGTATATTATCAAAAGTTGGTCCTGAATAACATACATTTGGATCATTTCAAGACAATATCCTCGATTGACAAATTTTACTGGGAGAAGGATCAGGAGATAGGACCATTTAGTCTTTTGGTCTACAGCATAGATGCTCAAGTAAGCGTACAAATTTCTTGTCAGTTGGTGAATGAGATATCTGTTCTACTGATTTTTAGGTAGTTCCTCGGCAGAGGATCAAATTTGCTTGTTGACTGTTTCTGTATAAGTATAACCGAACGAATTTCTGCTATATGATCTATATCAGGTGCGGCTGATGCATGAGGCAGGTTATGAACTAGGAAACCTGGATGCCACTTTGATTTTGCAAAGGCCAAAATTGAGCCCCCACAAGGAGGTTATCAGGTCCAATTTGTGCGAGCTGCTTGGCGCGGATCCTTCTGTTGTGAATTTGAAAGCAAAAACTCATGAGAAGGTTGACAGCCTTGGGGAGAATAGGAGTATTGCGGCACACACTGTGGTGCTTCTTATGAGGAAGTAGCAGATAATAGGTTTCAAAATAAAAGTTATCTTCAATAATTTCATGAAGTCGTCAAACTTAAATGTATACTCCTCGTGAATGTCCAAAGTCCATGGTCCTGATGTCAAAGGAGTTGAGTTGACTGCGCACGTGGATGAATTCAGCCTAAATATTCTCTACCTGCGTATCAAAGTTAGACTTGTGTATCTTTTCTAGTTTGAATGTCCTCGTGTTTTCACTATCTCCGCCTCTCTTCCCCTTTCCCCTTCCTCTCCCATCCCAAACGTAGCGAATTCTATACTCGAAAAGTCAATACTATAGTCATACTATTATATCTGCTTCAATAATGTACCGTGCACCCAACACTTGAATATTTGCTGCTGAATTAAAATCCTCGTAGTAAGCACTTTAAGGGTCCCATGTCAGGGAAAAAAGCATGCGTCATTTTTACAGAAACTGATGGAAGTCTCGGGTTCTTTGTTTATCAGTGAGTAAATGGAATTGCAATTAGAAGGCAAAATCTACTTTTGTATTTTTTGACAATATCAAATTAAGTGGGAAGTGGGAACCTACATGAATTTGTCAGCTAGTGAATGGAAAAGGGGGAAAAAGGCACCTCTTCGTAGTCATCCTTTCTCGTTATTTCCACGTCTATATAAATTCCGTGATTGTCCATGGCATGTCCTGCACTAAGAATTAAAGTAAGTTGTACCATTTAATTGGCTGTTCAAGTGATTGGTTCCACGAGGTGAATTCATATCTACTCTGTTAGTTCATGTCATAGACAATATAGCAAGATCTTGTTTTCGGGTCCATGTCCCCTTATCGGTCGATTTTGACTGATCTTAGCGCTATTTGAAGCCCAAGTTCTGCAGGTTTTGTAGTATGAAAGACAGCCGCAAGCTTGTTAATAAGATCGCCACCAGTTCCTGTGCCCTCTCTTGTTCCCAGCCACGAAGTCAAATTCTTTTCTTAGCGCGTAGTTTATTTGGAATGCATCTTTGTTTAGGAATGGCTTAGATTCCTTCATCTACTAGTAGACTGGTAACAGTATAAAAGAAAGGGAGCTTGTGTCATTTATGCTGTTACGGTGTGGATGTGGAAGCCTGCCTGGCAATTGAATCCCAAGGAGGATGAAACAGACTTTGATTCTATCCGATCCAACTTTGGTTAGTGCCTTGCAGTAGTTTCTGAATTCTTTTCCTCCACAATGTTTTGTCACTGTCGATCTTGACTTCCTGTACTTTCTCAAATAAGACTGGAGAAGAGTAAATGTAGAATCTCTAAGACAAATGTATGAAGCCAAAATGTACAAGAGAACTTGAAGAAAGATGCCGACTAGTTACTGCAAAACTTTGAACAGTTGGCTACCAAAAGAGCTTTAAAGCTCTCATTTGGTGTAGGTTAAGAGATCAAGTTAACCAAATCCCTTGATCTGCATTCTAATTTAGACTTTCCTGAAAATATTTCGCTAGCAGGTGCGTAAGCACCCGTCTGAACCGGTGTTGGTTCATCAAATTCCTCTTGACCTTTTTAGATCTCCCTCCTCCTAATGCAGAGTTGGAGTACCGGATTCCCTTTAAACTCTTTAGGTTCCTCTCTCCCAAAGGTTCCCCTCCCCCAAAGAATCTATAGAATTTATCGTTTCGACAAAAAAAAGAAAAAAAAACTACTTGGACAGATGATTAAGAGCTCGATCAATAACCTACCCACCAAAACATATCTAAACATTGACCGCTAATCTGTGTCACTTGCATACTTGGGCTTAGCTTGTTTCTCTTCGCGAAAAACTGTCTCCAATTTTTACCATTCCGCTTTCTTTCTCTAGTTCAAAAGTACTCTCAAAGCCAACAGCCTCTTGGTTTGTTGGTAATATAAGTCTTGGGATGAACCCTTGACTTCCCACCAAACTTGTCACTTAATTGTGGCTGTCATTTTCGGGTGGTTTCCTTTGACGGAGTTCTTCATTGACTCCCCTTCCCCTTAGATTAAACTAGAATAGATTATACAACTGTTATCGTTGCAACAAAAAAAAAAGTCCTCTCAAAGCCGGTTTAGCATTTCTTTAATCCTGGATATCATTACTCCGGTGGAGAATATTTCTAGGAGGAAAAGGAATAAGAATAACACATGGTCCATGTTTTAGCTTTTAACTAGTTTAAATTTTGACTAAGGAAGGGGGGAAGTTAGACCTTTCAACTCTGACAAGATTGCCATATATTGACTTTGACAAGAACCTGTTGTCTACATTTCTACAAACCTTAACCAAAAGAATGCTAATTGGCCAAACAACCAGAATTCAGAAGTTTTAACCGACCAAGACACCCACGAGACGCCTTGAATAATCTAGAGGACCTCATTTATTCTCTAGACATAAAACAGCCACCACCAACGTGGCCGGAACAATTATGCTGAATTTACAATTCTCCAAATAAAAAGGAAGATAGAATTTGACATTTCGGGACATTTCCACGACGCCAGAGGACCACTCGATAATGTAGCTTAATTGAGTTTGACATTTATTTCGAGCAAGTAGCAATGCAATTCCGCCAAGATTTTCTTGTATCCCTCTCCTTCACCTTTTTTGTAAAAAATAATTTGGAAGTCTCCATCTCACGACACACAAATATTCCCAAATTATGGTAACACGAGGAAAGTTTCGCCAACTTAATGCAGTTCTTTTTTGACACGACAAGAGGAATTTATATGTTGTGAAACATAAGGTGGCATATGTGGATATATTTTACAGCTCAAACCTACAAGAAACATTGAATCTGGCACACCCTTTGACACTTTTCGCATGCATACGTTTTGCAAGGAACACTCTATTTTTGTGCGGGGATTTTTTTTCCACCTTGAAATAGATCTTAGCTAGCATTAGGGGTTCGAAGCAAATCAAGAGCCAAGAGGTGACCAAAAAACAGAGCAACCTATCACAGGATCACAAGTACAATGAGTGTATTACCGATGATATACGATACATAATCGCGATAACTAACAAAAAAAATATATCTTGCCACTAACCTAAGCATGGGAGTTGGTCGGAGCGCTCAACCCCAATCCTTCATTTGTTCGTCTTGAAGCATCGGAGTGGTTTGCGGACTCAGACCCTAATGACCCTCCTTTGTTTTCCTTTCTGATTTGTGTTTCTATCAACCGACAAGATGGTAACCCTTTTGACAGACGTACATGGTACGAAAGATTCTGTCGTCCTTCTCAATGCTGGATTTGGGTATCAGTCGGACTCTGGAGTTTCAACCCTCCCTCTGTTACACGGCCAAGGATCACATTGTTGTGTTTCTTGCTCGGTTGCTCCCTTCAAATTTTTACTAGGGTTCGAAAATTTTTAACCTAAACGCTGGTCGCACAAGGCAAGGAACACGTCGATGACATTGACTGGGGCAACAAATCTATCCAGTTCATGAATCATGTGTTGACCGACCATTTTGTTGCTGATCCAAACAAGTAACTGCCTAGCTAGGTTATGATGTATTCAGCACAGCAACCAACATTCAACACAATGTGTTTTTGCCAAAGTTAGTCGGTGACTTTGGTGGATGCTTTTTTGTACGCATCCATAAATGGGTAGACGTATCTTCTAATCACATAGGGAGTATTATGCAAAAGTGAGAGACCGGGACTTGAGGAATTATTGACTTTGGTTAGGAGTTATTATTGCACAAATCAGAATGTCTCAAAAGTTAGTCTATGTAGATTTCAATATTGGTGCCATTAATTTTGGTCCGTTCAAATGTAATAGTCAAAGGGACTCGAGTTCCTTCTTAGACTGTAGGTCGGGGATTCAAACTCCACTTGCAGCGAAAATAATTCAAAGGTGGTGCTATAGTATTTCTGTGATCTAGTTAGATCTGTATACCTGTTAATCCCTTATACGGCCTCTCTGTAGGCTTCTCAATAGATTAGATTATACAAATGTTATCGTTGTTTGCAGGAATTGGATTGCAACAGATGAAGGGAAGGAAGGTACACAATACGTAAGATCATAGAAGTAGCAGCAGCCCTGCAGTCAAAGGAGGGGATGGAGGCACATTTTGTTCATCTGTATCGAGCGACTAACACCACTTCAAATTCTGTAGATTAATCTGGAGAGGTTCTTTTGATTTTGAATCTTCTAGACATACGTGGGTTATTCAGTTTTGAAGTCTCCAACTGCAAGAGTCCTTTAAAGCAATGATTAATCCTGGTAGATTAATTGGCGATGCTGATGTCAGAAACCAAATGCAGTTTTTTTTGTGTAAATTAGTGATATATTTTATGCTGTTGCTCTTGTACAGTGAATCCATCACTTGTGTGAAACGCTTAAACAAATACCATATGGCCATTCTTTTTGCTTTTTCTTCTTTGAAAAATTACCAACTATGAGTGTCCTTAACACAGTTCTGATGTGCCTTCACTGTCGTTAAATTGACCAAAGTTTTTCAAGGCTGGTTGCGTCAGCCCGTATGTCATCTTAGTTCCCAGTAGAGATGTCATTTTAATTTCCACTACACAATTGAGTAGTCAATTTGACTAAAATCTCTCTTTAAGTTGTTTAATTTATTGTATCTCACAATTAGTTTTGGCTACCCAATTTTAATCCGAGTGCCTCCCTCTTATCAGTTGTACCTGCAATCAAATCTATGATTGTAGGAATCGCAAATCCGAAAAAATTTCTGTGGCAGAAATAAGGAAGTGATAATATACCTTGAAGGTTCTCTTTTATTGACTACGGGTATGTAGTACACCTTGAAGGTTCTACCCGAGTGACTATAACAGAGGAACTTCCGCATCACCTGCCCAATTTGGCTGGACATGCTATGTGTGATCAGTGACCTACACAGACTACTTGGTATTGTTTTTGAGTTCATTATCAAAGAAACGACCCCCAAAACATAAATTTTTGCCCCAAAACCTTTTCCAAGTATCCTATTAACGAAATAAATTTCAGTTTAAAAGCCGCCCAAGAAAATCTAATTTTAACAGGGTTTTGGCTTTGAATAAAAAACTGGGATTATGGCTTTAGTGGGTCGCCTTTCGTGGGAACCTTCTCATTACCTCAAGTCTTCTATTCCTGCCGATCGAGACTCAACAAGTATAAATAGCCATCATCTGGGTATACACATGATAAAGATCTAAGAATTAGAAGATTGCAAAGACGTACCAACTTCAACTGTAATCTCTTCTAAAATCAACCGTTCTCTTCATTCTTCACTTGACAAGGCCACTGCATTCTTCATTCTTTCTTGATATATAGCCATTTTTTTCATTCTTTCTTCATTCATTGTCTGGAGAAGTTGGTTGAGTTTTCTTGAAAATTCAAGCAAAACAATGGAGTTCAGTTTGAAAAACGAACAACAACAACTCTTGTCGAAGATGGCAACCAACGATGGACATGGCGAAAACTCGCCTTATTTTGATGGTTGGAAGGCATATGATAGTGATCCTTACCATCCCACCAGAAATCCTAATGGTGTTATACAGATGGGACTCGCAGAAAATCAGGTACAGAACTTGTTCCAGCAATTACCCCCTTGAAGCCTCGAAGCTCATTCTTGTAGAGGCAAAATGTGATGATGAAGTCAATTAACAATCGTATCTTTTTTGTGGTTTTTGTAGTTATGCTTTGATTTGATCGAGGAATGGGTTCTGAACAATCCAGAGGCTTCCATTTGCACAGCAGAAGGAGCGAACAAATTCATGGAAGTTGCTATCTATCAAGATTATCATGGCTTGCCAGAGTTCAGAAATGTAAATGCTCAAAAGACCTCATGGCCTTCAATTACATAATAATCTACTAAAATCGCTGACTGTGACATACGAATCTGCAGGCTGTAGCAAGGTTCATGGAGAAGGTGAGAGGTGACAGAGTCAAGTTCGATCCCAACCGCATTGTGATGAGTGGTGGGGCAACCGGAGCTCATGAAACTCTGGCCTTCTGTTTAGCTGACCCTGAAGATGCGTTTTTGGTACCCACACCATATTATCCAGGGTAAGTTAATTATCTTCTAGTAAAATTTCTTGCTGTAACTTTTTCCCCCCTTTGATGTTGATTAGTCTAGTTTTGATACGACAAGTATATGTTTTCCTTGGTCAATTAACGTCCAAGTGATCCCGAAGTCCTTCGAAACTTCCACTAGAAAATTTCTAATCAGATAGGAATTATCATGGCATTTCCAATTAAGTTATTCTTGATGCATATGAGAACAACTTTTCAACTTAAAGACAAATTGGTAGGTCCTCTGATTAAGAATCCCTTAAAGCCACTTGGCCGTAATTCAAACTTTCGACGAATACGAGAGTGACTCTTGGAAGTATCTATTAATACTACTCGCTACTACCTATAACTATAGCTTACGATTATGAATATCTGAATCCCTGGTTTGTTTAAAAGATTATTTTGGTATTCTGTTGCAGATTTGATCGGGATTTGAGGTGGCGAACAGGGATGCAACTTCTTCCAATTGTTTGTCACAGCTCCAATGATTTTAAGGTCACTAAAGAATCCATGGAAGCTGCTTATCAGAAAGCTCAAGAAGCCAACATCAGAGTAAAGGGGTTCCTCTTAAATAATCCATCAAATCCATTGGGAACTGTTCTTGACAGGGAAACTTTGATTGATATAGTCACATTCATCAATGACAAAAATATCCACTTGATTTGTGATGAGATATATTCTGCCACCGTCTTCAGCCAGCCCGAATTCATCAGCATCTCTGAAATAATTGAGCATGATGTTCAATGCAACCGTGATCTCATACATCTTGTGTATAGCCTGTCCAAGGACTTGGGCTTCCCTGGATTCAGAGTTGGCATTTTGTATTCATATAATGACGCTGTTGTCAGCTGTGCTAGAAAAATGTCGAGTTTCGGCCTTGTTTCAACACAAACTCAGCATCTGATTGCATCAATGTTATCGGACGAAGCATTTATGGACAAAATCATTTCCACGAGCTCAGAGAGATTAGCTGCAAGGCATGGTCTTTTCACAAGAGGACTTGCTCAAGTAGGCATTGGCACCTTAAAAAGCAGTGCGGGCCTTTATTTCTGGATGGACTTAAGGAGACTCCTCAGGGAGTCCACATTTGAGGCAGAAATGGAACTTTGGAGGATCATAATACATGAAGTCAAGCTCAATGTTTCACCAGGCTTATCTTTCCATTGCTCAGAACCAGGATGGTTCAGAGTTTGCTTTGCCAACATGGACGACGAAAGTGTGAGGGTTGCTCTCAGAAGGATCCACAAATTTGTGCTTGTTCAGGGCAAGGCAACAGAGCCAACAACTCCAAAGAGTCGCTGCGGAAGCAGCAAACTTCAACTCAGCTTATCTTTCCGCAGATTGGACGAAAGGGTGATGGGATCGCATATGATGTCCCCTCACTCCCCGATGGCTTCACCTTTGGTTCGGGCTACATAAATCATTTCTTGATCAGATCATATAGCAAAGATTCCTGAGTGAATACTCGAAACCCTTTCTGGATAACTGAAAAGAGAGTTGTTGATTCTTTGCTGTATCATACAAACACGTAACAGGCATTTTTTGGCCATCTGATGCGTGCAAATTGCATCAAATGCTTTTATTATTGTCATATTCATTTGTGTACCTTGGTTTTCCTTGCCCTTCAGTCCTCATTGTTTTTTGTTTCTTTGTTATTATTTTCTTCCAGTTGATCAGTTAAACGAAGGAAGCTCAATTGTTTCAAGCTATTAGTAACAGATCATTTTTGTAATAGCAATAGTTTCAGGATTCTGAAATGAAAGTTTATCATTTTTCCATCATTTTAATATGTAGTGCGAGTGTGTGACTCTTTTTTTTTTTTTTTTTTTTGGGTAAAATCCTATCTATGGTGGTATGTATACTTGTCAACCGTAGAATATATATATTAACCCCTTGGTTTAGATTTAACACGAAAGGCACCAAAAGGTCAAACATGAATTTGGATACAGGAATTAGAGATCTCTATCCAATTTTGACATAGTCACCGTCAGATTTTGATTTCTCCAACCTACGTTTGGTCTGGTCAACCATTGAAATTTTGGTCCAATTGCCCTGTGGCCCTGTACACTAGATTGTTTGGGGATTCAAAGGAAACATTCTACTTGTTTTGTTCAAAAATTTCAAAGAATGTAGCAGCGCACTTATATATAGTTCCCTAATTCCTGTACATGGCAGTTGGGCTCTCCAATGTTACAGTACAGAAGTAGCGTAAATTGTTGTCGTTAGATTAAAAAAAAACTACGTTTAGTCAATTGCGAAAATCTGTCAATATGGTAATCTAAAAATCTGGAGTCACAATCCTCTTCAACCCATCATATATTTCTACTGCTAATAAATAAGCGTAAAAGGGACACATGTGTTTTTGCATAAATAAATAAGGCGAGCTTATGAACGTTTTGCTGTGTTGGAGGCATAGTTTTCAAACCTTTCCAGAAATTAGAATTCTTGTGGACTGACTTTTACAATTCCTTGAGGAATTACACATGTACATGTTTTAATTATGCTTGCACAATAGTAGAAGCTTAAGACTTGTCAACGTACATTATTAGCAGGGTGGCTGGACTTCCACTAATTTCTTTTTTTTTTTTTTCAATTTCTCAATAACTCTTTACAAAAATAATAATAGTAATCATGCTCTAACAAAAAAAATTAAAGCTTTTTCTGTTCATTCAATTCTTCATTTTTAGTTTGAATATATAGAATTATCTCATACACATCTTGTAGCATCATCATGTTTCACTACTGCTCACATCCAAGAAATCAGAATGGTATGTTGGGATTATAAGTCAAGATTTCACCTGAAATATAAAAGATATCAGAATGGTATCATATCTTCATTATGACCCTGTAAGAAAAAAAATAGTATAAGAAACGTTGAATCCAAGGGTTTCTATGTAGTTTATTTTGGTAAAAATGTTGGGATCTAGAAAGCGTGATTGGTGGTATGCTTATGTAGTGCTGCACATTTAATTTTAGGTGGTGTTGGAGGGAAATTTGGTGGTCAAAGAGGAGGAACACGCAATTCAGGAAACTCTTAAAGATAACGTGGCATGAAAATAACCCCGTTTTATTTAATAAATCTTTATCTAAAATGATTTGATTTTTCAAATTTATAAGTGATTATGTATCGTACTGCTACATGATTACGATGCAAGATTATTTATTAGTCCTCATGCCTATCATCAGAGGGAAAATCTGCATCATGATTTCACATACGAACAAAAATAAGAAAATCACAGACCTTATTGTCTCTCTACATGAGAGACTACTCAACCTGCTTTGATTCAACTATCTATTAGTTGGTGTTTTTTTTTTTTTTTTGAACAGTGGAAAATAGAAATAATCGAAGACTTTTTCTCTTTTTTAATAACTAATAAGTAGGAAGATATCATATGGTAATGTATTAATGTTTTCGAAGTGGACCAGTTCTCCTGTGAGTATTGCTTAAATTGCTGACCTTGTTTGTTTAGTATCGTATGGCCAGGTTGGAAATCCAGATCATTTATATTAGTATAGATTATGGGTATTGGCTATTCAACATTTTGGAAACCAGACTTTATTTAATCTTGTATTTTATTTGGTTCAAAGTTTTTCTCTTTATTTCTTTTTTGGCATCAACTTTCAACGTTTTGAAGCAGAATCAATTTGTTAAATCCATATTTCCCTAGCAGGAATCTTTTACTCCATGTTTTAACAGCAATAAAAAATAACAGTAAATATATATATGTTTGCAAGTGATTTGTATGGATGGGTTTGATGCATATTATAAACGAAACTAAAAGATGAAAGTGGAGGCATAATTCGTGGATCCTAAAGAAAACGGTATAAGAAGCATCATGGAAATATTGACTGTGCAGAGACTTCTTCACACAATACCTAACTAATTACTCTATTTAATTCCTTGTCCAACTAAACTTAAACTTATGGACCACCTCATTCACAAACATATATATGCCGAACAGATTAGGTCAATTAAAAAATGTTTAACACCTAATAGCTGCGGAACTTGAAAGACGGCATTGTCTGGTTCTTGACTGAAGCCACCTTTGATCATCCTTCTGGAGGGAAAATCAATTGAACTATATATGTTCTGGTAGGATAATAATTTAGTGCGAGTTATTTGTTCTTTCCTTCAGCCTGATCCTTATTTACTGGCATCAGCAGAACCTAATTATGGCTCTAACTACCACTGATTAAATTTTGCATGTGATTGTGTGCCTTTCAAGTTTTAGCAATCCTTGATCAACATTAATATTGGAACCCTTGATCAATACGATAGCAAGTTTCTACTTATCTATGGCAACGATCCTAATCCCACAACAACAAAAGGTAATTAATAAGGGTATCATTGCTGAAACCGAGTCCTAAACTCGAGATAGATAACAAAGTCATCTGCATACAGCTAAATCCATCCATACCATGCCTACTATCCCATTACCATGCCATATATTCATTCGATAATTTAAGCATTCTGTATAAATCACGAAGTTGTATTTTTATGCCCCATATATAAAACCGATTTTGATGGAGAAAACTTTCTAAATAGCACCTAAACTGTTGCCTTTGTACGATTTTGGCCTCTCAATTATAAATTATCACAAATAAACTCTTGAACAAAAGAAAAAAAATTTTAATTTAAGGGCTTCTGTCAACTTTGGCCGTCAGAGGTGACGGAATTAGGCCCAAAAAAATCAACCCATGAAAATAGGCTAAAAAGTCTCGTTGACTGATTGTTTCATCAAGTTAGGGGTAGAGAAGGTGGAAGATAAAGAACAAGGAAGAAGCATTAAACTCCATGTTATTAGTTGACTTAATATAGTTGGGTTTTTTAATCAAATTGTGAGTTGATTTTTCAATTTCGTCAATTTTGTCCCTAATTCCGTTACATTTAATGTCCAAAATTGACAGAAATCCTTAAATTAAGCTCTTTTTTATATATATATATTATTCAAGTGTTTATTTGCAACCATTTATAGTTGAGAGGAGGCCAAAATCAAGCAAAATGAATAGTTGAGGGACCTGCCGGAAAGTTCAGCGATATGATGCTGAAGATATGCGTTCTTAGAGACGAGGGATCAAAAGTCAATATGCCACTTGTTTAATAGCTGCTCATTAAGAAAAACGATTGAATATTCAAAAAAGTTTAGCGATAGGAAACAACTCATCTGTGTGGTACTTCTAAATTCTTCACTTCAAAGTTTCTGCATCTTGGTCAGTTTTACCGGAGTTGAACACATGTTTTCTTCAAATTGCCGGGGTTGAAGTTGAACATGCGTTTTCATCATAATGTGACACTGTAAAAAATTAAAAAAAAAAAAAAAAAAAACTTGGTGGATGTTGCTTTGGAGGATGATAAACTGCTAGTCACTGTTCATAGTTGCTTTTGTATTGCATAAGAAGAGTGCGTAGGAGATTATTGTATAGAATTATAGAACTATTCCAATTTTAAAAAAATACCAGCAGCCGCAGTGCAGTTCTGGTAGGTTGTAATCAAATTTTAACACTCGACAGTGACGTTTTCTGGCTTTTACTGGTGATTTGTCAAGAAAAGCAATATAATGGGATGATCAATTAGGAATGTCGGTTGAGCAACCCGAGGGTCTGAAAATTCTTTAATCAAGTCTTGGCTCTGGATTCTGATACGTCATTTGGATTGCTATTTGTAAGAGCTTTTGTAGAAAAATATAATGTAACGTAACGATTTGATATATGTGAAGTAAAAAGACGAAAGCAATATATCTCAACAGCACTATAATTAAATCCACATTTGACAAGAAGCTCTCATGCCATGCATTTGTGTCAAACTCGATTCTTTCTTAGTGAATTTCAAGAACTTCGTTATGCATAAAATGTATCATTTCGGGTCGATCTACAATGCAATAGCAACAAATTCATCCAGGAAGGAGAATGCATCCTCCCTCGTTATGCCAACAATCTCCAAGGAATTAAGCCACAAAATAGTAATACTTAGTTACAAAATTTATTCCTTCCATATACCAATAATTTACCCTCTCTATACTTCATATCCTCCATATGTATAAACAAAATCAAAGTAGTGCTAGGATTTTTAAGTCCACCAGAACCATAACCATCAACTCTCCAAAATCCACGCTGTCAAATTTTAACAGATGACACAAGAATTGGGATCCTCTTCTGCGCTGTGGACAACATACTGCTGTGTCAAATAGGGATTGTAGCTCCTGTAACGATTCAAAAGCTCAGCAATCTGTTCACTTTCAGACTTCTTTTCGTCTTTCTTCCCATCATCCTTCTTCTCCTCTTTCTTGGGTTCTTCCTTTTTCTTCTCTTGCTCCTTTGCCGGCCCTACTGTCACTATTTCCGTGTGCCAGGATTTTCTCAATTTGCTAACCACATCAACCGGATCAACATCCCCAACCACCGTTAATTTCTTCTCTTTCATGTCAATAGAAAGAGAATCAATGCCTGAATCAACAAAAAGATCTTGTCAGTAAAATCTTGAATAACATACAAATCCCATCTATAATTCGATTCAACTGGGGTACGTCATCATCTCGTAGTACCTGAGAGGCTGGAAACTGCTTTCAAGGCCTTCTGCTTATCTTTGTCATCATGTATGCCCAATTTCACCACCACTTTCTGAGTCCAGTGAAAGTAACTAATGTCAGAACCCAGGCAAAAACATAAAACAATAGTTGTCTGCGATCTCTAAAGATTTCAATCTTCGTGAATCTATAGAAATTGACATCAGCTAAATTTTTGGACCATAGAAAAGTCTGAGGAGAAGAAAGTTAAAGGTTCTCTGTTTTCACTGTATCCAGAGGCCCACAGATCTTACAAAAGTGGGGATTTATTTGGCATCAAAATGCAACAGGAAGAGAACAAGATCATTAGGGACCGGCACTTGAAAATGAACCCAAAAGTTTATGCTCCAAAACAAAAAAAGATCATGTTCAGGGAAAAAGAAAAAGAGCTGTGCATGGGGATAAAGTTGGGTTTTTTAAACATTTTTCTTTTCTTTTCCCCTGAAAAGAAGGGTGAAAGTTAACTATACTTTATTGATTTCTTCACTGAGAAATTTGGGTGAGGATCATGGATGACCCCTGAAGGAAAGTTTTGAAAGAATATCTATAAATAAATCAGTGATATATTACATCAGAGTCTACTAAGATGAGCAATATTATGTGCAAGATGTGTCTGTCAAGCGAACTAAACCGAAAGTGATGATCAAAGAACAAATTGATAGTTAGTATAAAACAAATAAGCACAGAATCAATAGGAAATTTACTAGAAAGAGAGGGAAATTGCACCTTCATATCAGCCATGCTTGCTCTGTACGTGTGTGTGTGTGAAAGAGAGGGAGGGAACTTGACCGAAGACTTGAGAATTATGGAGAGGTTTCGCCAACGGGCAATAGAAAAAACTGAGAAATGAGGATGGGAACCAGGAAATGTGTAATATGAAATGTTCGTAGTACTAGTGTCAAATTATCAAAGTCATTGTCGTTTTTTAGTAACCATGCAAATTTTTATACTAGTATATATATACAACCCAAAAGAAAAAGAATTATGGAGGTGACGAAATCATGAAAAAGGAAGATGGTTGGCATTTGCTTGTTGAACACGGAGAAGAGGCTAATGATGGACTCTTTATAAAAATGGACGTGCTGGTCAACCCTTACTCATGTCCGTCGAGAAAAAATACGTCGATAATTAAACACCGTCTCAAGCAAGGCATTTAATGTTACTGGTCTACAAGGGGTGACTCGGTCCTCCTCCTCCTCTCTTTCTAAGGAGAAAGTTTGCTCCACGTATATACTATATATATATAACAAATCATTTCGGGTCAAACCATTTTCAAGCTTTGTTTGTGTATACTACGTATAATTGAACAAGAACCGGACCGCTGTTTTAAGATGATGAACAAAAAGACTTTTAATCATTAATAATCTATACCAATTCGTTTAATTTTCTGGTCTGAGTATAAATTTTGAAATTTAGCTACTTGGAAGATAGAAAATTGAACTGTTTCTGTACATAATAAGAAGCTTCCCGAGTTCCATGGTTTTTACGGAACGTGTATCCAATCATTTGGACCAAGGAGACTTGGCCAAAAGATCTTGCGAATCTCCAACTTGCTGCTTTCCTAATGATATTCAAATCCAATTTGGTGAAGATTAAGGAGAAAAATAATGAAGGTCAATCGAGTTGAAGCACAATAGTCATCCATAAACGGGGTCGAATGCCCCAACTGGCGGAATCATAAGCTGGTACCCTTTTTTGTGATATAATCAAAACCTACTCGAGGAAATGTTTCTGCGTACTCCTATATGTAATTACCTTGATTTAGGCATAATTACATTACATAATAGAATTAATTAATTAACTAAACAGATTGACAAGCTGTTGAATTGGATGACGATGGCACTTGCGACGGATTAAGTAGGACAAGAAGGTGACAAGCTCAGTGAGGGCACCAATTTCGAATTTTCAATTAATATTAGTTGATGAGATGATAAATCCATCTCTCTAATTTGTGATTTTAGTTGAACCTAAGCTCGGTTGGTTTTATTAGAGGATAGCGACTCCCGTAGGAGTAGGACCCTCCTTTGCTTCTGCTATTGATCGTAACCTTCGAGTTGATCAAAACCGTGATGCGACCCCTGAGGCTCAGTTTTATCGAAAATAATATGAATAGGGGAGAGTCCGACTTCTACTTTGCAAGTGAAATTGAAAAATTGGAGGCGGCGAAGCTCTCTATTGGTTACTAATTATATTAATCAACCGACCTGTCGAAAACTTTTGTTGTTATCGCTCAAACTTTTTTGTCTTGTGATAGATTAATTAACCTGTGATGGGTTGATAGGATTGTGGTGCCTCTTGTATTATTAAGGATTCTTTTGGCGGGAAGATAACGTAACATATTACATATATGATGGATCATCCACAAAACCATAAATAACAAGAAGTTCTTCTTGAAATCACTCAGCTTGTGTTTTGTGAGTATTACAAACCCAAACAATTAAAATTATACTAATCTAATCAGCTTCTTGAAAAGATTCTTGTAAGATCTATATATTGGGGGTACGGTGATTTTTCTGAATTTGGAAAGTATTTGTATTTTGTTGCATGTTTGATGTCATTTATGCCAGTGCAGATTTATCTCTGTTTGGATAGGAGCGTTAGTTTTTCAAATTCAATAAAATTTTTTAAAAATACTGTAAAAGGTAATCTAAAAATTAGTTTAAATTTTTTTAAAATTTTAAAAAACATCTCAAAATATATTCTAGAAACTCTTCTATTCTTAAATATTCCAAAATATTTTCTAAAAATATCCCAAAATATAATCTAAAAACTCTCTGTTATAGTAAAATTTTTCAAAAACACCCTTAAAAACAGCTAATCCAAATGAAATATTGTCTACCGTTGTTTCCCTTTCAACGATAAATTCAAATTTTAATGCGATTCTCGACAAGTCGTCACTCATCCCCCAGGGAGATGAGGGGTAATTGGACGCTTTCATTCGAAAGAAAATTTGGAGTTTTGTGACAACCATGGGATAAGGCCGCTGACAATGCATACGCATGCACGCAATCAAAGCACGCAAATAAATTTCATTTTATCAAAGGAGGCACAGTGACAAAAAAAACAACTTGCTTTAGCAGTCAGTAAACCACTTGTTACCGGTGCACTAATTCGTAATTAATTCTCTCCTTTTCATATATTGTTGTTGGGCCGTCACTTTATTATTCGGTTTAAATGCCAAAAGTTACTGCAAGCAAGTAAAGTGTTCCGACGCTAGATTACGCCGCAAAATGGTTAATACTATTATTTTTGGATTTTGATTTGAAATTGAAAAAAAAAAAAAAAAGGTTTTGGGAGACCACCACTTGGTTAAAATCGACAGGTTTGATGATATGCAAAAAATCTAATGGTGAAGGTACGTATCCAAGCAAAGTTCTGGATTGACTATGGCTGCCCAACGTCATCTTGGCGATAAAGTACCTTTATCATAAAGTCATGCAATCATGTTGCTAAATAATTCTCCTTCACTCGAGGATAAGGAACGCGTAACTTTGATTACACACGGCATAATTTTATTTGTACAACGTGTACCTTTAGTATAAAATTTTGCAAGCCTCACACACGATGTGAAAATCGATGCACAACTTGTTATCTGGACCACACAAAATTTTTTGATCAAATCATGACCTTTAATTGCTCAGCGACGATCAATGACCGCCCCTGCCCCATTTCCTTCACTCGAATTTTTGACTTGTGGATTACTTCTACGCCAAAATTGCATAGATATTGTGATACCAGATCATCACTGCACTTGCATAATGCACATATACAATCCGATAGTGGTTCAGTCCCATCGATTTTTCATGACCCGATTGGATCACCCTTCCTAAAATAGAAGTAGGAATAAATATAAATGATGACAATTAGGGATAGCAACGGGGGCGGATGCCCGTCCCGCGAGGGGAGTAATGGAACGGGGGATGGGGTGAGGCAGAGACGGGGACAAAGGGAATTTTTCTCCCCCGCTTTAAATGGGACGGGGGACGGGGGACGATACCCGCGCTCCATCCCCTGCTTCAATTTATTATTATAAATAAATGTAATATATTATATAATATAATAATAATAAATTTAGAATATTTGACAACTAAATATAACCTTTATCCCATTGCTATCCAAATTCCTTATTGATATTTAACATAAATATGATATGCATTCTATGAAATTCCTAAATGTTATCTATACAATCTTAGTGAATTTTTTAATTTTCTTGGTGTTTTATTGCAACACTTTTCTTGTTTTTTTTTTCTTTTTTCACTTTTTTCAGGTTCGCATTTTATTTTATTTTTTGAATTTAATTTTGAGCTATTAAATAGAAGTTTCTACAAAAAAAATCAAATTATCACCCGTAAGCACCCGCAGGAGAAACAGGACGGAGGGAACGGAGGCAAGGGATGGAGCAGGGACAAAGAGAGAGAGAGAGACACCATCACTGCATATCACTGATTAGAAAATTATGCGCGCTAGAAGTCTTGGTGAATGGTTTTTTAATTAAATGACACTTAAGCAATTTCGCATTTTGATTGCCAATTATTCCAAAAAACAAAAAAAAAATGAAGTTTCTTGATTCGCATTTACTCTTCACATGCTCCACACGAGGCACAAGTTTCAGGTTTAGAACCTTCACTCTTTCTTTTTTGCCGTTATCAAATTGTTATTTCGCAAGCTTGGGAGCAGACACTGATCTTGCTGTCTGGAGTACACATAATCTAATACAGAATAGAAGGTTATATGTATACAAAGGAACCCAAGCTTCCAACAGCTACATAATAGAGACATTTTATACCTTTCTGGGCAAATCGGATTGGTGCCCCGCCAAATGGTCGTAACGCATAAGAGAGAAAAAGTTAGGCAACACCGAAGGAGAATAAAATAAAAGCCAACGAGTTCCAGACAAAGATCCTATTTCTAAGTTCTACCTTCCCACAACAAAAAGGAAGATTTATTGATTGAGCCGCTTGGTCTGATACATCACCAAGGACGCTCTCTGTGACGTTGTGATGCACGCGAGGGTCTGAAACAAAGTTTTCAGAAGAATAAGAAGGTAGAAGTACTGTATAGTGGTGCAATCTTTACCCTCAAAGCATTCATCAAAGAGGCACGTAGAGATATATAAAAACATTACACATGTGCCGAGTAGAGAGTCTGACTCCCTGTCCATGTTAACTAAGCTACAGCCTCAACCGGCAAGGAAGCTCGGGCAATTTCAAGCGCCTCCTCAACTGAAGAAGCATTCTGAAGTTTGGCTTTGTCGACTAAAGGCTGGTTCCTAGCCAGTTTGGGTAGCAATTGGAATTCCTATGAAAAAGTAACAAAAATTATGTCCCAGATTGAGGAACATGGAGAATAATAAGATTAAATTGGCTGCTATTAGCAGTATACTGTCAAATTCCAACTAGAATAATAATGAAAGAGAGCGAAAAGGTCTCCCACTTAATTGCAGAATGCATGCAAGGAAACAGAACCAATGGAATATACCCTCTTGTATCTACCGTTACAACAAGAGCTCAGGGAAAAAAATGTGGTACTACCGTCTCCTTTTCTTTCATATCCTTTTTCCCTTCTAACAAGATTGAGAAACTCCTCAATGTGGAAGGAAAGATAACTGCTAGATGTTATAATGTTACACAAGCTGCTTACAGAATACTCGGATCACCCAAAACAATTTACCAATTCACCCTTCAGTACCAGAGTTATATGCTATTTGAAGCAACAAAGAGAGTTCAAGCATATAATTGGTATTTAAATTTTAAACCTTGACATACGTACAGATAAGCAATTAGCTTCCCTGAATTGTTAAGTCTTTTCTATTATTGTATCTCCAGCAGAACTTCCAACTGATGTATGAAGCATTAGATGTTTAATAAGCACAATTTCATGCATTTAACAAGTTTCAGATTAACTGTTCAGAAGAAAATATACCTCAAGACTTCCACTTTCAAGCAGGACCCCCTTAAGTTTACCTGCAGAGCAACAATACCGTTTAACTCGCACTATCTTTGTTCTCCTTAAAATTTTTCATTAACAAATGCAGAAACGCCCCTTTCCGACCAACAGGGACAGAGGAATGATATGCATGTGCATACACGAGAGAGAGAGAGGGTACCCGAGTCTATCCAAAAAGTTGCAACCTTTGGATCGAAATGCCCAATTTCAACGGTTTCTCCAACTGATGAGAGGGCACAAACTAGTATTTAGGAGAAGCATCACATCAACAAATATGTTTTAAGGGGAAAGGAGACATGGCTTACCATTGTCCCCAAAAAACTGCCACCAGATTTTCCTCGGGCTGCCTTCATATTCAAAAACTCTTGAATAAAAATATGGGAGATAATCATACCTGCATATGATGCAGATTTCAGTAATGACAATGGCAAGCTCTAGAAATGAATATATAGATCATCTGAAACTGTGAGAATTTTCAGACGAAAAGAACACGTTACGTGGAAGTGTTTGCAGTTAGTAATGCCTTGGTACAATGCTGGGCAGATCGCCGAGCATGGTCAACATGCTCAACTCTTGCAATTCGGTTATACATCTGTGTAATATTACATTATATCAAGTTTCAGCCTGCCAATAGATAGAGAGTACTTGTGTCTAACTAAGTAATGATCATACCTTTAAAGGGAATGCTGCTACATCTCCAATAGCAAAAATTCCAGGAACACTTGTTCTGAACTGCCCATCTACCTGAACAAAGAAGTATGAAATAAGTTCTAGCTATGAAGACAAAGATATTCTAGTTCAATAAGATCTCACTATCCTTTTCTTCTTTTCTCGATCAGTCTGAAAGTGAGAAACATGTACATGATATGGTCAGATGCTCTACTCCCTTCCAAACAAAAGAGACTTGATTGCTAGTGGAAAGGCCCAAGCTACACAGACGTGACCCCACAGGTAGAAAAGGTAAATTTCAAGCATAGATCCATCCTAAATTAGCTAAAAGCAGAAAAGAATAAAAAAGGATAAATCTAAGTGGATTAAAAATTTGATATTTGGGGAAACCAAGCAACATTTAGAATATCAGCCGAGATGTTTTGGCACATTAAACCTTTGCACTGAAATCAGAAGGATCATCATGCTAACCTGTATTCCTCCTACTTTGTTATTCAAACCAATGCTATCAAAGGGACTAACAGCAGGTTTTGCTCCAATACCAACAACAACCTGGAGATAAGAGCAAATAAATACACAAATACTTCAGAAAATTCTTCAATTTGACTTGGATTGATTAGTCAAGCAAACATTCTGCTAGCATTAATCACATATCAATTTGGTGTTAATACTAGAAATGACAACGGATATTCTATAAACACAACTAAGTGTTACATTACCGTGTCAGCTTCTATAGTAGATCCATTATCAAGTCTGACGCCAGCGACGTGGCCATCTGAATTAGCTTCTAAACTTTTTATGGAAGCACCCTGAATATGTCATAAATGAGTTATGTTTTACTTGGGCTCCTGCAGGTACGGGGTTCTGTGGTCTAGAGAGAGAAAGGACTAACCTTAACAAATTTGACACCGTTGTCTGAGTAAAGTTGTTCATATTTTTGGGCAAGAGAAGGAGTAAATAACCTTTGCAACAAATGTTCCTCTGGAAATATGATCTGTTTTTCCAAGTAACAACATCAGTCAACTATATCTAGGTAGTTATAATACCAAGAATTTCAGTTAACTAATGATCAGGTTCAACAGGAGTCTAGAGAGTAGACATGTTTCAGACATATCATTTGTCAGGAAAGTAGCTATTACTAGCTAGTTATAATGTGCATGAGCGTTGGCAGCTGCAAAAGGTCAAACAACTATTTAGACAAAAGTATTGATTTTTTGTGCACTAAATCTTTAAGCTAAAACAATTAGAATTTAATTAGGTTAAATTATGACATGACACCTGGTCACTCATCCAAACTACAGAAACTCAGAAAGGTCAAATATGGTTAAACATCAGTTCCAAATGGAAGTAACATGCTTTATCTTCAGTTCATAAGCTATTATTAATACCTAATCTACTATACCCGATATCTCTGTTGTTCACCAGGCTCAAATATCTGAATAGATACTTCAACTATCAACAAAGATTACATATTAAACAGAAACAAATAAAGAACTTACAGTAGTATCAAGTTTCCAGCCAACAGCTGCAGCTGCAACTTCCATGCCAATATAGCCACCGCCAATTACAACAATTTTATTTGATCTCTCCTAAAAAGTGAAATACAACTGTTTTCTCAATTTTGCACAATGCCATGTTCACAGCATTTTCCTTCTTTCTAGAAAACCAAAATAAGCTAGTACCATGTTTCATTAGGTTTAAATTTGTCATATTGTCATCCAGCCAGAGTATAAACAGAACAAAACAAACTATATTTACCAATGAGGATATCAGAGAATCTGCATCAGCAACATCACGGATGTAATGGACACCAGGTAAATTTCCTCCAATTTTCTCTGGAAATCTGAATCCAGTAGATAGGATTTACATGATTGCAGTTCAAAGACTATAATTGGTTTAATCCTCAAATCAGGAATTCAAACTAGAAATACCTGGTAGCCGTGCATCCGGTAGCTATTATAAGGGAACCATACTTGAGCAGTTTTCCTGAATTTGTTGTTAAGGTTTGCTTTTCAATGTCAATGCCTGTTACAGGATCTTCATAAAACATCTGCAGCAAAATAATAAGCTACATGGGCAACAACTTACAAAAAGTGCAACTACCATACATTTCAATAATAATAACTAGCTTATTGTACTTCCAAAACAATTACACTGAGCACATATCCTTATCACTTAAAATTAAGTGTTACTACAAGTTAGTTATTTGAAACGTACATCAATACTCTGAAAAAGGTCACTGACATAAAGCATCAGGGGCTCAATATTAACCATTCTAAATTTAATGCATGCAGCAGAATACTATGACTGAAAGCAATAATGCACGTACCAGAAATGTAAATCACACAATTATCAAATAACTGTTCAGAAAAGACTATAATCATAATCTATATTATTTCAGATGCCCTTCAATAGCTCATACTCTACATGGATTATAAATGTGTCCCAACTCCATAAGAACATGGTGATCCTTAAAAAACGATGAGACTACCTCTATTCCCTGGTCCTTGTACCAATCTGGTGTCTGTCTTTCTCCACCTGAGCCAACGCAAGTGTGGAAACCCTGAGATAGTAGAGATGGTTATTGCTTACTCAAAGAGTAAACAAAAAATGGAAAAGCAATTAATGAAACATACAAGTCAATATCCATATAAACAATTTGCAGAAAACCTAGAAATAGTACTTTGTCATATAGAAGCTGAAACTCAAGCAACTACCCAACTAGCTAACAGAATTACCGAAAAATAAGATCACAACCAGGTATTTACAGATAACGTGGTTTCAATGTCAAATTTATAACAAAAAACCAATCTCATCGACTTACAATATAAGCAAGAAACATCAAATTTCTACTGAGATTACCGGTAAACGTGCTGGCTTTTTGTCTAAAGGAAAAAGATAAGCTTTTGTCAGAGCTGGACGTTCATATGGTGCATGTGCCTGCATTAATACCGGAAACAAAATGTTCACATTCATTCAATTTAGTCCACAAATTTAACTTAAAACAAATCAGAAACATTAGCTTCGAAGCCGGTGTAAAATGACTAGGAATTGAATAATCATCATTGCACTATTCTAGTGAAACAGTAACGTTAACACTAAATATGTGGCATAAAAGGATGACATAGCAAGCCGTATATATAGTATCAGACTATAAATGGAGGTAAAAACGAAGTACCTATGGTCCATTTGGTGATACTGTTTTGTTGCAGTAGCATCTTACACAATTAGAATATTGGCAAGCCTAACCATATGAACCCAAAGTTTTCAAATTTGGTTTGCGCTGTTTAAGCTTGGTGGTATTCTAAATTGAGCTTGAGCTCAAATGAGCTTTTTTCTAGTTTGACTCAAGTAGCTTGATTTATTTATACACTACATACAGTTTGATTTTTACACATACGAACTCTAGCTCAAAACGTGAATGAAAGCCGTTTCTTCCTCTAGTATCCTATCATAGGTACATGAACCAAATTTGATCGATCAGCTCCCATTTAACTGAGTTTAATTTGAATATCAAGTAGCTAGGCTGGTTGGTCCGAGGACCAACACATTATCCGCTTTTCAAATAATCAAAATTTAATCAACCAAACTTACAAAAATTTAAATAAAAATGAAAAAAAAAAAGAAGCAAGAAGAAAAAGGTAGAAGCTAAGAACCTCTTTGGAGACAATGCAAAGCTTTCCATTAGCCACTCCGTGCTCGACGAAAGTCCTAGCTGCATATCCAGCTGCATTTCCCCCTCCCACAATCACAAACCTGTTAAGTGAATACAACATTATAAATAATTCAAAATACCTTTTTTCCTTCTTTTTCCTCCAGAAAAAAAATTGATTAAAGGAGATATCGTTAAAGAACCGACTCTCGATTGTCGTTGGCGAAGGAGGAGGAGGTAGAAGCGGCTACGAAGTTTCTTCTTTGGAAGCGTCTGGAAGGATTAAAAGAAGAACAAGAAGCTGAGGAGTGCAATTCCGGACAAAATAGAGAAAGTCCGTGCTTCAACGACGTCGGATTGGAGATAATGGCGGCCATTGGTAGTACCCTACGGACTGCTGCTGCGAAGGATTTCAAGCAATACAAGGATGAAGAACAACAGATTCAGTGATCGGAATACTTACTATATAGTATAGTATAGATAAAAAGAGAGAGGAGAGAAGGTGGCTTTGAGTTGTACCGGAGGACATCACGGGGGATTAATCTAGAAAGTAGTAGTATTTAATTACTGGTAATGACTGTGTTAGTGAGTGAACGTTAATTATTCAAGTGCTGGCTCTAGCAGGCGTTGAAGAGTCAAAGGCAATTGGCTACTTGGAAGAGACGATCAGGATTTGGCAGGTGAAGGTTTCGGCTTCCCACGGTTCCGAGGGCAGTTGGGGAATGTCAAAACTCGAACCACGTCTTACGACGTCGTCTATAACCTGAATTGCTTCTTCCTTTTTTTTTTTTTTTCGCACCGTGGATGGAACTTGGAAGCACGCAAGCCATTATCCCACAATTTTTGTGCCAAACTTCTGGTATTTCTTGTTATTAATTTTTTTTATATGCAGTACGCAACCGATAAATCCGTAAAGAATTGATAAAAATCAGATGGTTCAATTAATTTTCATTAATTTTTTATTTTTTAAAATAAATATTTCAATTTTATTCAAACTTTTTAATGCTACAGTAAATAAAAAATGATTAAACTTTTGAATCAGAATTTAACCTGTAGAACCGATCGAAATCGGACAGGGATGCTTTCTTGAACACCTTACCTTGGCAGGTTAATTGTAAACAAACACACGAGGTTTAAGCCATTTAAAAATAAATAAATTTACATTAGTCAGGTACAGCAAGTACTTTTATTCATTTCACCATATTGAGCTAAATGCATGGGCTGTGCATGAAAATTACCTATTTGTACGGGGCTGTGCTCAAAAAGATCTATTCCACGATTAATTACACGTTGCCCTCTTGGGGTTCATTTTTCAACATAAGTAGATAAAGAGCCGAAGGCCTCTGATGACCTGGAATGGTTTTCGTCGTCCTCTCACGTGCCGCACATGTGAGTCACCAGCCTCTTTTTTTCCGCGCAATGCGCCAAATACTTCCTCTCTAGGGTTTTCTTAAATTTCCTCCGCCTCCGCCGCCGCCGCCGCCGCCGCTTTCTCTCTTCTCCCCTTCTCTCCTTCGCCTCACTTTTATCCTCAGAAGCTAAACCCATCCCAACAGTCCTTGATCAGATCTTTCCCTCTTCCTCTTGCTCTAAAAATCTTTATTATCTCTCCTTCTCCTTTCCTTCCAACTCTTTGATTTTATTCTTGAATATTACTTCAACTTTTTTATTTTTTTTCTTTATTCTCATGTTTACTGTGCCTGCCTGCCGTCCCCAATTCCCCACTCAACTCGCCACACCGGCTACTACGACCAATTTGTCATGTCTCCCAGCTCCGGACATCACAGAATTTAAAAGCTACCAGTTGCCACGTTCTGCTGGTCCCTAGGCTTTTCTTTTCTATCCACAGCACTCCACGCGTCCATCCGGCCCAAGCTTACAGCTAGATGAAGGAACAAAGCATAGGCCTCCACTACCCGTGCCAACTGCCTATTTGTTCCGTGTTTTCATTTAACATTTGAAGCTTCAAACCCTGTAAACGATACCTAACCTTTTCCACAATCGTCTTTTATTTTCGTTCCTTGGCTGAGAGACTGCCGACTTTGTCTTGGCTGGGATTACTTTTGATTTGTTGACTTTTATTTTTCGGTCAAATATAGAACCGAGAGTGAAGCATTGACTGCTGCTTCCTCTCTATTGTTTCAGGTACTACCTCGGTTCTTCCGTTACTTTCCGTTAATTAGTGATTATTTTTCTCTCTTCTATTTGGTTGCGTCGATGTTTTGTCTTGTTTTTTCTGGAATGCAGCTAGAGTGTAGATATGTGGTGGCCCTCTTAGAGATGATCTGAAAGAAAATATTCAATCCCAGATCTTCAAGCTAAAGTAGTAGAGTGAGGTATGTGCGATTTTCTCTAATTTTTTTCCTAATTATTTCATTTCATAGGATTTTTTTCTGAATTTTCCTGAAATTTTTTTAGAATGGCAATATTGATTTTATTAGAAATGCCTCTACCGAAATTTTTCTGGCTGCTTTTCAAGTTTATTATTGCTAATTAATTGGATTACTGGAATGGACAGGTTGTTGCAGTTAAGCAATTGGATAGAAATAGACTCTAAGGTAACCGGGAATTTTTGGTTGATGTTCTTATGTTCAGTCTTTTATATCATTCTAATCTTGTAAATTTAATTGGTTACTGTGCTAATAGGGACCAGAGGCTACTTGTCTATTAGTTCATGCCCTTGGGATCATTGGAAGATCATCTTCATGGTATCATTTCAGGCATTCTTGTTCATTATCTTGTCAATTGTTTGCGGTTTAGTTATTGCATGCATTTTTAAGTTAAATTTACATGTTTACTGAAATTTACAAACTACATAAATTTTCTTAAGGAAGGCATGATGACTGTGTAAGTTTTGTTTAGTAAGTTAATTGGGTTTTTTCTACTTAAACTAACTTTTATGTTGATTGCTCTTTCTTTACAATAATGCCATTTATAAGGAAAAATAAAATGCAGAACTAATGAAGCCTCAAGGATAGAGCTTAGGCTCAAACTTGCTTATTCTAGGTATGGGGGTCAATATTCGTTTCAGGAAAAGGGGAAAGGTGGTGTTGGGGGCATATAAGTGGCATAGTATGGTGAATGGATGGTTTGGTGTTTTTAATAGTGGTGATAGCTGCTAGCATTGAAGAATCTTAAGTCCTTTAAGGTACTGCCTTCATTATTTTGTCATTTCTCTCCATTTTTTTTCCTTCCATGTTTGAACTATTGTGGTGTTGCTACTTTTTGTAATTATCAGCTGTTCTTTTTGCTTGTTTCATGGTTGTTTGTTTTGATTTTTCTGCCTTGAAATTTTCTGTTGGTTTTTTGTCCGATAAAATCCATCTAAAGATGACTATTATTTGTGTTAGTATGGCTTCTGCCTCCGATTAGTGATGCAAATTTACTTCTTTTTCAATATCGAACCAGCCTTTGCATTTAGAATAATGTCTTCTTTAACTTTCTACCTTTTGTTTTCCCTGTATTCTATACTTTTAGATGATTTATTATTGTTTTCCTATTATTGTTGATCTATTAGGGTTCAGCTGCAGAAAGTGCTTTCTCGGGGATTTGATGAAAGTTCTTGGCCACTCCAAACTAAAACCGGCAGGTATACTCTACAAAAGATAAAAGGGACAATTACCTGCCATATTCACTCTTTTGTAGGTTAATACATACTTGAACATTTAAAATTGTACTTATGAGAAAATTGGAATAGCTACTCAAACTTGGTATATTTGTAAAATTTTGACAAAATTGATAAACATGCTATATTGTTTACATGGTATTTTTCTTACTTGTATTTTGCTAAATGGTTTAAACCATGCCATGAGATAGATGGATATATTCAATGATGCACTGGAATGTTTCTATTTTCATGCTTAATAGTTGCTATTAATTCATTTTCTATCTTCTATTGCAGCTTCTAGAAATAGCTCAAGTTCCTGATGAACATGTGAGATTCAATTTCTTCTGGTTTCTTTACCTTTTAGCGAAATGCTTTTAACTGTTGGCATACTGCATGCAATCTTGTGCAATTTAAACATTGTTTCTTTAAATAACTATTTCTACATAAGAAGGTCCCAGGATTGATGTATGTAGGGGTATAAACACGTTACATATAACCAGTTAGGTTAATCAGTATGGTTGTTTACTTAATGTGGAGTTAGATCCATCGACCTATTTAGGCAACTAAACAAGGGTATCCAGAATTAGCCCATTCTTGATGTAACATCTTTTTCTTGGGTTACACAATTTCATAGGCATCATTTTGATATTAAAGGATTATGCTGCTCCTCTTTTTTTACAGGTGAATGAATTCAAGTTGATAGGGAAGTTCAAAATTTTCAATCCCAACAACTTGTAAGTGTTATGCTTCTCATTTGAAGCTAAAATATTATTTGCTTCAAACACTGTGGGCAATGCTTCCTTCATGGAAAATGCAATGGAATGATATATTTCTGCTATCATATAGATGGGTGAACTTGAAAGCAATCAAAAGACTTGTACAAGAAAGTGCACTGAAGATGGAGATTATTCCAAATCCAAAGGTTCTATTTCTTAACTATCCGTTCTGCATTCTGCCAATGTATTTGTTCTTCTATTTAATTTTGTCTGATTAATAGGAAGTAGATGGGGTGAAAGTTCTTCAACTTGAAACTGCTACTGGCGCTAAAATAAGGATACATTAACCTTATCTCTTGATATTCATTTAAACATCTTTATTTTTCATTTCTTTCCATTTAGGTTTATCAATATGGCATTTCACATTCAGTCTCCTCTCTACCAACAACCAAAGGTAAGAAGTAAAATCATTTACTTTCAGCCCCCACCCCCAATCAGTTCTTTGATCATGCTATTGAATTCTGTTTTGAATACTATATGAATTGCTATTTATTCATGCATTTAACCTTTACAGTCCGACCTGTACACTTTGTCTGATGACGGCTATGTGGTCTGCAACGAGGCTAGGAAAAATCCAACTAACCCAACTATGAATTGGGACCTGAATTTAAGAAGGTTGAGATTTTAGCCCCCTATCTTTCTCCACAGGTTGAATTGTTTATATAGCTAATTGTTTTTTTCACTTTTTTAGGTAGGCAACTTCTTAAGTCGTATCAAGTCTATTCCCAGTATTGTTGAACTAGACAGCCTAAAGATGAGTGGTGATGGTGGTTTGGATCTGGTATCACCCTGAAGGTAATACAAACTAACTACTTGTCTCCCTATTACTCTGTTTCCCTGTTACCCTGTTTCTGAAGCTTTATGGATGTATCTGTTCCTTGAAGATTTTCTTGTGATGTGGCAATTTGTGGTTGTACAGTGGTTTGTTATTTCTTATTTAGTGTCCATATGGCATATGCATTAATTTCTTCTTTTCTTTTCTTTTTCCCCTTGTTTTAAGGGGAAAGTGACAATAACTGCAAAACCTGGAACCAAATTAGAAATTCCAGACAAAGTTGTAATTGCTGATAAGGTAATATATGCAGCCGACTGCCTTAAAAATTTGGTTCACCGATTCAAAAAAAAAATTGGTTCATGGTGCATAGCAATTTGGCTTTACATTCTCTATCTATTGCCAGGTTATAAATGGCCTTGAGGATATTTAAGAGGTCTAATTCTCTGGAAGTGATGCATAGTTTTGCCATTTTTAACGTTGAAAGAAATATTTGTTTCCATTTGTTTTCTTTGTGCAATTTTTTTTTAAAGAGAAGGTACTGAAAATTCGAAAAGTGATTGACTACTTTTGAACTATTTAAAAATATTATTTGAGAGATATTTGGTGAATTATGGTCCATAAGAAAGAATAATTGGCACTGAGAATATTTCAAGCAATAAAAGATGAAATCCCTTCAAAAGTTGTATAATTGAAATTACATTGTTGATGTTAAGTTCCAAATTTTGAACTTTAAGTATCATCAACTCCAAACTTCATATTTATAGGGTGAACTGGTGGTTTAAGAATTATTCTCAATTTCGCAGAATGACGTTGGATGTTAATGTAGGAAAAATTTAATCTGATTGAAAAATTCTTTTGTAATAATCCATTGTTCATTCTCTTCTGCTTGTTATACATGTACTTAACCCAAATCGTCATTTGGTTTTTTGTAGGACTGGTTCCAAAACTGAGCTTGCTCCAGTTTCAGTTTCAACAGGTTCTCGCACTGATGCAATACCATATTCTGGGAAATATGATGGGGTAGTTGGCATGTTGGGTACAATAGAAGCCATCAACGTTCTAAAGCGGTATGTTGGCTAAATTGGCTTGACTGACTCTTGTTAGCCCTCTTGAATTCTTAAATTGTACCATGGCCCAAAATTCAAGGTTGCAGTTGTTTGCTGGTTTGCTTTACCTAAATTTTTCGCTTGTTCGATGGTAGGTAATTTTTTTACGGAGTTGGAATCTTAGAGAATTGCCTTTCCCCCCTACTCCTTTATGTGTTTCTTGGATCCTTGCTTTACTAATGCTGCTATGCAATGGTCTTAATGCTAATTTTTTCATCTTTTTTCCTTGTATGCTTTGTTCTTTCCCTTATGCTAAATATCTGGCTGTGATTGTTTGCTGCTTTTTGATGTTTTATCTTTTCTGGAGTTTTGTTTGATTTCTTTTGGATTTTTCATAAGAGATGTTAAAAAGTAGGAACAAGTTTTTGGATACAAATCTGGAGAAAGTTTGTGGAGCTTCCCACACATTCATTTGGCAACCAAGATACACGTGATGCTTTGTCTGCAGCAATCCACCATGAGAACAAAGCTGTCATGTACCACTGCAAATATCCGCTTTTAAGGTTTATTGATGACTTCATTTTCATGTCAACGTCAAAGAAACGGGCCTCTTTGTTATTCTCCCGGTTGCAAGGAGGATTTCATGGATACAACTGCTATATGAATAAAGGGAAATTTGGTGTAAATTTTGATATGGATCATGTATCAGGATTCAGGTCAAATATACTCTATATGGGTTAACTCTATGGTTGACCATAGAGTAAATTTTGAAATGAAGCTTATGGATTTGAAGCTCAAGATAAGATAGCTGATTTGGATTCCTATTTTCGTGAAACAATTTTGCCTCCTACTTATTCATGTATATTTATATTTAGCTGTGTACACAAATTATTAACTGACAAACATTTTTGTTCCATGAATCCATATGTCTAAGTGGGCATATTTTCTGTTTATCCCAACGCGCGCAGCGCGTTTTGTGCCTCCTAGTTATCTACAAAGAGACAGACGGATAGACAGAGTCCTTGACATCGGAACTTAGTAGTTACTAGTACATATACTTAAAAAGGGATCGAAGGGGAAGCAGCCATAATTTATGTGGATCCTCGTCCTCTTTCATGTATCATCATGATGAATGGATATCCAATTGGTTCATGTTGTTTTCCTTTGCTTTAATTTGTTCATGCTGTGCCATTCCGTTGCCTGTGGTTAACTTCCAACATATCCAAAACTAGTTATTTTGTCCGTTATTTATGAGCTTCATGGCAACTATTGGCACAAAAGTTAGTTTCTGAAACTAATTTGTATTAGGGGTGAAAACTATCCGAATCGAGATTTGGTTTAACCGAGTTGAGTTTCAATTTAGTTTCATAAAGTTTGAACTCGCACTCGACAAACTTTCAATGTATAGTTTGAGGTCGAACTCGAATTTATTTTTTTTTAAAAAAAAAATAATTAATTTTTTTTAAAAATGACCAAAATAGTAATTTTTCTAAATAAATAATAAAATATTAGAGATATATATATAACTTTACTATTAAAATAAAAAAATTTATATATATAATATATATATAATCGAGTCGACTCGTGAGCTAACAAACTGAATATCTTTAAACTCGAGTTCAAACTTGTGTTTGACTTGATCAATTCGAGTTCGATATTGACCGAATTCAAGTCGAACTCGAACTCGAGCTGCTCGTGAGCGGTTCGTAAGTTATTCGATTTGTTTGCAGCCGTAATCTGCACCAATTGATACAAACATTAATCATTCTCAATTTTCTACAGGTTTTGGAATCAAAACAAATACTGTAGAAGATATTAGATGTACGTGGAATGTCATGCAAACTGTTTCATAAATGTTTTCCAACCGTGCGGATGACAAAAACACATACATACATAGATAGACACACACACTAAGGTTCCGTTTGATAAAACTGAATCTGAATTCTGAATTCTGAAATATGAAATCTGAATACTGAAACAATTAATTTGCTAAATTTTAAGCACTGAAAAGAAATATATGAATGTCTGAATTTTAATGTTAAACCTATTTATACTGTTTGATAAACATTTATAACTGAATGCTTAATAAGTTAAATTTGACAAATTTGCCCTTTTATCTTTTCATCCAAAAAAGAAATAGAACCTATGATTTAATTAGCTACAAAGGTTAGGTATGAAAATGACAATATTTATTTTTAAATCAAATTAATATAAAAGATGAAATATATTATATGAGGAGTATGGAGAAGATGTAAAAATCATTCAAAAGGGAGAAAAAAGAAATAGAAAATCATTAGATAGAGAATATTAGATTGTTTAATTAGAAAAGAATTTTGAACATAATTAACAAACAATGGTAGATTTGGTAGATAAGATAAGACAATTGAAGTAATTCTATTGATTCTTATCAGAATTAAGCATTTAGTTAGGATTCTTGTGCTGAAAAAAATAGACACAAGTTCAGCACTATTTAACAAGTTCAACAAATGGATTTTCATTTATCAAACGCTCAAAACATCTGAATATCTGAAAAAATTCAGATTCAGCACTTTTTTATGTTATCAAACAGAGCCTAATAGTTTAGCACATCCCATTTGGCCAAGGCTTCTGTACATTCTGTTTTATGAAGCATTTGTCCAAATGTCATGAACAAGTAACAGTGCGTAAAACAAGGATGCCTCCAATTTAGATCCACCGAGAAGGGGCAGTTAAAGCTCCCTGTAGAATTCAGTTAATGTTAAAATGAAACCCTTTTTTTATTCTTGGTTGAGTGAAAGAATACATGGTGGCACAAGATTCCAAATTGAATGACGACGAGTCTACTCGGAGGGTGATTCATTTGGGCTAATTAGTGCCATCAAAAATTGGATAAATTTATGTATGCATTGTGAGTGCAGATATTTTGTTTAGATTGTCAAGTCTGGATAATATCACAGATACAAAACACAAATTTCAGGATTGAACAAAGATTACATGCCATCTATTAATACCTGCTAGTACAAGAAATATTCTTGCATTAATAGTATCTAAAAACAATTAATCGGATGATTCACTTCACCACCAAAAGAACCAAAAAGTTGGAGGTGGCAGCAAGAGCATCAAGGCCCCAGTCAGGGCTGAAGAGTCAAATATTGGGATCAATCAGTATGGTACTAGCACTTCAACCAGAATCAGCTAACCTTTTCAAGAAAAAAAAACTAGTATCAAACCTTTTCATGATCAACGGGGAACCAACAAACATTTACATATTCAACTGGGGAAGAACATTTGAATCTACTAAACACGCTCAAATCTCAATTGAAACGTGCCTGCCTACACTCTCAACATGGAACTGGTGTGGACATTTTACCAACTTGATCAATAACATCAAGAACCTCAGCTCTGCTCCTCACAATCCGATGAAACACCTCTCTAACCTGTTGCTGAAGTGGCACCAATCCCTCCTCCATTTTAAGGCAAATGTCTGCCATCTCCGCTACCTGCACCGCCACCTCCTCCACCTTTGCATCCTCCAACGGAAACTGAAAAGAATCAGCAAATTCAACCAGGCTCAGCGCAACCTTCTCCATCCTCTGCATCTCCTCCAACAATCCAGCAGTGCCTTTCTTCTCCTTTTTCTTCCATTCCTCTCCAATTTTCTCCTGAAGCCCAATCAACGGCTGAGCCCAGACCAATTGCCTGGGCACGGGCAAATGGGTGGCCAGCCCAGTCCTCTCCTGACAAGGGACCGCGGCCACCAGAGACCACATCACGAAAACCAAAACCGCACTCATAATATATACCGGAAGCGCCAGCCCAGCTGCCTCCGCCCCACGTGGCGGCACCAGATTAGAGGACATGGCTTGGATCTGTTTGGCAGAGGACCAAGACTTAGCCACGGACCAAGACAGCGACCGGAAAGTCCCGGCAGTTTTATCCTTGGGGTTATGACCGTAATTTGCAGCGGCGCCACCACCACCACGGCGACCAAAAGACCAAGCACGCTCCGTGGCTTTGTGACTGCTGCTGTTATTGCTTTCTTTGTCATCAAAGGCCATGGAAGTGAGGAGAGTCGAGAGAGCCCTTTTGGCGCGTCTGACCTGGCCTTCTCCAATGGGACGTTGCTCGAGGGCGGTGACGGCAATCTGAGCGAGGCTTTGCCAGTGACGGAGGAGCTCGATGCCGTGAGTGACGGCGTTGCAGACGTCAAGGGCCTTTATGGCCCTGTCTAAAAGATCAGGGATGAGTTTGTCGAGAGGAGGCTTGCAGAATTGGGAAGGATCACGACCCATGATGAGAACGGCTTTGAACTCCGCCTCGCAACAGAGAAAAACGTCGAGGAGCTTGCGAAACCAGGAGATGGAGAGCATGGGTGGGGGCGGTGGTGGGCCGTGGTCAGCGGATGGAGAATCCACGGAAGTGGAGGATGGCTGGTCAGTGTTAGTATCATTGTTGTTGGCGTGGTTTTTGGGGGTACTGGAGACAGGGGCAGGGGCATGCGCGGGAGGGGGAGCGGGAGCGGGGCAGGGGGTGGGGGTGGGGACGGGGAGGAGGTCGGACAAACGATCAGCTACGTGTTTTTGGAAGAGTTCGAGGTCTTCGAGCTCGAGGTTGGGGTCGGCAACCTGGTTGCGGCGGATGCTGATGCGGTTCAAGAATGAACCCTGGTTGTCGGTGGCCGGCATCTTTTGAATGCTCGATGATGATGCTTACAGGGGCTGTTTTGCCTGTGGAGATTATATTTCAGGTTTTGAATTTTGATATAGGGAGAGAAAATGCAGGGAAATGAAGAAAGGGAAGGAGAAGGAGATGGAGGGGTTGGTTTTGGCAGTTAATATTCGGAGAGAGAGATAGCGGAGGGAAGAGAAGTGAAATGAATGGATGGAGAATTGCCTTCTTGTTTTTGTCGGGTATCAGACCATTTCTTCTTCTTCTTTGTCTCGACTTTGGACATTGACTGGGTACTTCTTTGTTTTCTTATTTTCTTTCTTTCTCCTCTTTTTTTTTTTTTTGAATTTTCCGAAGTAAGGAAATCAATGAGCGTCCGACAGTCTTGTCATTAATTCGTGAGTATTACAAATGATTTATCTCGTTTCTTATTTGTTGAATTTTAGTGCCACTTCTTGAAGTTAATTACATATAAATAATTTTTTTGACATTGCTTAATGTTCCATATATGCAGCACCACGTGCGAGAAAAATAAAATTCGAAAATTTTGACAAAATGCCTTAACATTTCTTAAATATTATAGCAATGTGTTGGCTGTTGAAGTACATATTTTGACACAATAGGTCGTGTCTTCGAATTAAATTATGGGTGTAAAAATTATATTGATTGGTAAATAAGTGACTTATATTCTTTTTTTTTTCTTTTAAAAATTGTCTTATAATCTATAAACATATCATAATTAGTTGTGGTGATTGGGGCCGAAATTATTAAAATCACCCACAAAAAAAATGTATCTCTATTGTTTTCGAATTTAAAAAAAAAAAAGAAACAGACAGAAATGTACGTGTGTCTATAGGTCTTATTCTATTGCAAACATGAAATCATCATTTAATTTATTTGAAATTTCGTTTCCTTTTCCATAAGTTATTAATAACATTGATCACGACCCGCCTCTGAATTTTGCGCTTTCAATAGGCGAATTTCACTAATATCAAAGGTCACTAAATTTGCCGGGCAGCTAAATGACTTTCAAGTAACTATATAAATCCTACGTAACAAAGACACTCAGGAAAATGGTAAAAATTAGCAGACGATATTTGCAAATTTCAACATTTCATCAGCACAGAAAGTCACAAAAGCCAAGGCGTTGAATGCGTTGTTATTGCCAGATGGACAGTGTTCGCGTAACGACGAATTCAATTGCTTAAAAAAGATCTACACATGCACTAGCCAAAAAAAAGATTCTAAAGCGAAAGCCAAACAGGAGATGTCAATTTCTTGTGGTCGGGGATGGAATGTCCATCTACTTTGACTGAGTGAATTGAATGGCCAAGGCCTTCCAATTCCTGTAACATCTCCCGCACGATCCGGACTTGGGAGTTAGCAGTTGGACGACAGGTACTCGACGGTTAAAGCCGTGAACTTATTGTTGCACCATATCATGTCACATGCTTAACCAACAACCCTTTGGGCTATTTTTAAATTTTTGTGGGGGGTGAAAATTCAAGAATTTTAAACCTTATCTCCCGTCAATGTACCATTATACATGATTTCTTCTAAATTTATATGTGTGCGTATTGCATCGTTGCACCCTGATTCGGCGGTAGTTCGATCCCTGTCAGATTCTTTAGACCCCATTGGACCTCTTTCCTCTTAATATAGTGGTTCAATCTCCGTCGATATCATATCATATGCTTCAACCGTAGCACAAACTTTAAACTAATGCCCCATTCCAATACTAAATTACTAATACTAATAAACCTTAATAGATGCTAGAGTCCTTTAAACTTAGAATGTAGCGATTTCAATTTGTTAAAACTATGGATTGGATGATGTTTTATAAATTTAAGGAACAGTTCTCTAAAAGGGATGATGCAATTTAATTTCACTGATTAAAAAATGTAGACTGCTATTATTTTTTGAATAATCCAATCCACGTCATTAAATTTAAATTGAAGGGCTAGTTCCCTATAATGTTCCTAAACTTAAAATCAATATTCCAAAATTGTGAATTGGAAGTCAACAATTATTGTTGATGATCGCTACACAACTCTTTTTCTCACTCAATCATAATACTGACAAATGGAATCGCTGCATCTTAAGAAATCTTCACACTTGTGGTAATGCCTCATAGCAAATATTGTAGGCGATGGCTTAAAAAACTCATTTCGGATTCATTGGTTAATCATGACTTAAAAACTAATGGCCAAGATAGCATATGATTATCCTGAAATACTACTATATTGTAGGCGGTGGGGAGGCACTCTTAAACTGTGAATTTGTTTTGTTCAAAATAACAGGCTCCCTCTGTCACCATGCTTTTACGACCATTGACGTATAAGAATTGGGATAAACAAGCACAAGGTTGATCAAGATTGTCTTATAGCTATTAAGATAATTATGTTTTATCAAGAAAAAAAAGAGATTAGAGATAATTGCATCAGCAGGTGGGGGGAATATTCATAGATACAAGATCACCAATCTGGCAGACCACAGACAGAAGTGGCTTGAGCTACAGAATAAATTAATCAGCAAAGGGCAGATTTTGGGGAGCTGAATCCATAGACATGGAAAGCACTATAGACCAGACGAAGTTACAACATAAATTATTCCTCCCAATGATGATGATCACTTGGTGGACCCTTATATTTCGCAACCGAATTTGACGGCGTCAATTTACCATGTAATCTCTCAAAGGAGTTATCCAGGCTAATCAAATCAGATTAACTTAATTGCCGGGAAATTTTCAAGTTAAAAAAATTATACTCAACTAGTGACAGTGTTCAGTCAATTAATCACACACTACTAATCACCAGTTCATCAGCCTCTCTGGCCTGAATGACCAATTTTGTTAAAAGGATTTGCTCACATGGATCAGTACTTCTTTGCTGAACATTTGCTTCAATCTCCCCACGAGCACCAAGTAAGTAATAACTTGGAGTGGATTATCCTGCTATTTTACCCTAATAGTTTTCGTCACATGCTGTTTCTCATTTGGATCATCATTTTTTTTCAAAAATTTTTTACGTTCTCAATTACCTTCTTACTTTACATACATTAAATCGTTGTATTACATTTTTTTTCTTATAAAAATTCTAAAAAATAAAAATTCAAACGGGTTCTAAATTACCTCTCTAGTCATTCATGTTTTCAAAACTGTTTACTTTTACGTTGATTAATGTCAATTACCAACAGCAGTGGCCAACAACATGAGCGAAACATCAAAAGTCATTTGGCAAATTTGTGATAGGAGTTGCTGCAATTTAACATGAGTGAAACATCAACTCAAGTTTGTTTCAGGCAAAGATAACAGTCTAATACTCCATTCAAGGCCCCTGGGTCTACCTTTTCTTTAGTTTATTGTAAAGATGAAGTAGGTGTAAAATAAAATTTACGGTATCGAAGAAAAAATAATACTCCATTCAAGTTGGTTGCACTAGCGTACAAAGGAGACGAGTTGAAAGTCAAAGGCTTTTGAAGCTATTGACCTTGACCCGAAATACATAGCTTAGGATCCCATGCGATCTCTTCGTCATTCGACCTTCCTCCTGTTGTAGAATTCGTTTTTCTGATTTCCTGCTCTAAATCCTTCGGGGGTTTTGGATAACGGGGGTGAGCTGTGAAGTGGGGGCCATGGGACCTTTGGAGATTGGCAGGACATGGTCAATGGTCAACGCTCCACTGCAGTGACAATCGTTCTGACCTTGTTTCTCTTTTTCCATTTTCTTTTCTTCTATTTCAGTCTTGACCTTGTCTCTCAGGACTCAAAAGAGTCAAACTTGTGAAATTGGATCCAAATTCCAGGCCAATTTCAGGCCGTGGATTGGTTCCGGGAATAATTCGTTGTCTATTTACAAATTCTAAACACTAGACGAAGTCTTTTTGGTTATCATCGGCTTAGCCTGCAACATTTGCTCCACCAACAAAGCCCACTGGACCATTATTTTGTTTCTCTGCTAAAATAACCAAAACGGTCAAATGAGACCCCATTTGATAGATAGAGAACAATTAAGAGTCCGTTCTAATGTGATTAACCATCCACGACTACGAGCAAGGAACAAAGATTTACAACTATTGTAACTACTTGTAATCAATTGGGTTTTCTAAAAAGGATAATATGATGGAATGAAGCCTCGTTTTTGAGTTTCAGCAATGCAATTTTTTACGCTTCCGGCGAGAATTTCAACTTTTAACCCGTCGACGGAGAGAGTCTTAAACAATCTACACCGCATACTTCAATAAACCAGTTTTGGTGGTTAATTTCATAGTCGAATGACAGAAGCGGCAATTTGATGGTTCGGAATCTAATTGGAGTATTGATTATCTTAATCGTTGTCCCAAGCCTGGATCATTATCATTAAGGCCCGTTTGAGCTTATGGTGGTTCATCAAAAAACACTTCAATTAGTAGACTTGTTTATCAAAGTACTTATTAAGTGTTTAATCATATTGTTTGGGCCCATATTTGCACGAGTACTTTTTCAATTTGATAATACGTGAATTTGAATTTCTAAAACATATATTTATCTCTTCGTTTAGTTTAAAATTTATAATAGAATTGATAAAATTAATCTTTTTATTTTTTGAAACATAAAAGTTACTCTAAAAGCACAAATTTTACCCTTATGCCAAAAATGCTTTAACGGCCAAAAGATCTACTCGCAAATTCTAAGATTGATGCTCACCAAACACGTTAAAACTGCTTTTAGCTTCCAAAAATAAGACAACTCCAAATGGTGTCTAAATAATACCAAACCCCAAAAAAGAAAAATAGAGGAAATTCGGATACCGAATTAACTATACATTTAAATTTGTTAATTGCTGCCACGTTCGGGATTCGATTTCTGGGCTTAGCAAGTACGAGCGGGAAGGGCGAGGGGACGAGTAGGAGGTAAAAGATTTAAAAAAAAAAGAAGAAGAAAAGAATTGATGTCTGTGTAGTTAAGAGGTGACAAATTGACGAAGAAAAACCATGAGCTTCCATTTATGGCAGCAGTTAGCATCTTTAATTAGCTACCACTTGAGGACGTTATTAGCGTAAATCATGATCGAGAGCATTAGTTGCAGCGTCGTCAACTTTACCAAGGTTTCTTCACATTTGAGCCTCGAGTTGTCCTCCTCATGATGATCCTGCAGGGAGAAGTACAAGGTCATCTAAGAGTACGACAGTAGTAAAATCGATCTTGAGTATATTCTTGGAAATGTAAACCTTTAATTGTTTAGAACCTCAAGAGCACCATTAGTGTCAATACTACCAAAACATGAGCTTTGGTGGAATCCCAGCTAGCACGTCAAAATTGAAGCATAAGGACAGTTTTAAGTGATGTTACTTCTGTCTTTAATTTAATCAAACATGATATTAGGGGTCCAAGTGTGATTAGATTTAAGAGATGAGAAACTTCTAATGAAGGGAAAAAAAAAGGGGTTATGTGATTAAGTCGCACTATTATTGAAAGCAATAAAAAAGGACATGCAGTAGCATCATAGAGGACGGGGGATTTTTATAATTGAATGAAATTAGAGGCTGTTTATGTGTTCTTGGTGGAGACATTTCATCCACGAGCAATTAACCAGCCTTGCTTTTGTGGGAATAGTCTCTGTGTCTTTTCCCACTAATTATCTTCTTAATCTCAAGGTACGTAGGCCCAATCCCCCACTCCATTGCTCCCCCTTAAAGCTAAGAATAATCATTCTGCTTTTCCATTTCCTCATTAGCAGTCTTTTTTCAAATGATAAAAGTTTTACTTTCAAATTCAGCTTCCTATCCATCCCAAGCAAAAGTCACTAATTCTCACATCAAATATGGTGAATGATTTGCATCAATCAACAGATCCCCCTCCCCCTTTGCCAATTTCATCATTCTTTTCTCTCTTCTTTCCTCCTCTATATTAAATTGTTGTGGGTCGACGTAAATACGTATACATATGCACATGTAAAACACGAGCTCAATAATATAGTATTAGTATGCGTGTATACTGAGAAAGTAAATGGAATACCATGCACGTACGTTTGTGATGCTCTAACCACCTTGCCAATTGGAAGTATTTCATTAAGTGGAAAGTTTCAAAATCTGAAGCCTTGAAATTCGTTTCGTGTTATGCTGCACTTATATGGAAATTTCAAGGGCCTTCAATTGCCAACACTAGCTATCACCTATTCAAGATTGTAAGGGTGACTAAAAGCAGTTTTAGCCAAAAATCACCTTTTGGAATAGGGAACGGCCAATTTGGTGTTGGTGATATTTTAGCAAGGGGAAAGCGATTTACCTTCTCAGGATCCACCTTGCTTCTTTTGGCGACTCCCAGCTGGACTCCCTTGAGAACGATAGAGATTGTTAGCAACTTGCGAAATGATCTTAGAAGATGGAGTCCGATCGAATTGCTATATTTAAAAATTTTTGTAAAAAAAAAAAAATATTATAATGATTTGATGTTTGTAAATAAAAAAAAAGTGATTCGAAAATGTGTCTGCGATAAACTACTATTACTACTACGTATGGCACAATGCAGCCGTATTATCTGGGTTCCACGGAATCGCCCTCTTCGAATCATTTTTCCAGGGTCTAAACCCAAAAAAATAAAATAAAATAAATCCAATTTCTTGACTCTTGGTAGGATAAGGGACTTTATTTTTTCTTGCGATATAAATAACATCATAAGTTTACTAAATAATAAAATCTTCACTATAGCAAAAATTACATCATACATACGCACATGCAACAAGCAACCGAAGCATGGATAAGATGGGTCAAGAACATTTACAAATCTACTCATAACACTGCGACCCCAAGAACATTTGCAAATCTCTAATCGTTAGATCTACTGATTAATTAACTGTTCACACTCACATGTAATTGTCAAATCCGACGAAGTAGATAATATTATATTTGACAACTTAATTTGAAGAACATTCATGTCTAATAGATTTGAAAGCCAAAGCAATTACCGAAGCACGAATAAGATAGGTCAAGCAACCAAGCAATTGACTGTGGTGATTTTGTAATGCACCCACACATTTTAGGTTAATCTATATTATTAGGACATATCATTCAACTTTTCATTCATTTTTTTAAGAGTAAATTTTATATACACTGTCAGTGTATATACTGTCACGATTGGATTGATGATATTTGACCAAATTTTAAATTTTAAATTCAAATTTTGCACATGTATCATATATTTAATGGTGATAGTGTATACACTGATAGTGTATGTACGATTAATCATCTTTTGAAACGTATAAGCATCTCAATCATCGAAACACTTGGAATAAGAGTAGTATTACAACCTCTAGACTTTGTAAACTATAATTAATGATTTAATGAACCGAAAGATAAATGCCGCCGAAAAATCCATCCACCGGTAGCCTTAACGAACACACAATCGTTCAATTATGAGGACACTTGCAAATAGTAATGGCTTTCTTTTCTCTCCACAATTATTTGGGACGACAAATTATGTAATGGCTTTCCTTTTCTGTTTCCTCCTTGGCACGGCAAAAACTTTGAGAGGTGATTCGCTGTTCAATATTCCTCAGCGTCCATGGGGACAAGATTTGGATTCACCGGGGACGGCACTTTTTAACGCAATCTCAATCTCTTCTACTTAAGGGACCGACAAATATCGTCTGCGGCCGTGTGACGAAAAAAAAATATATAAAAAAAGAATAGAAATTACCCCGCTTTTCAAAAGTTTATTTCTTTGAAGGAAAAAAAAAGAGACTATGAATTCAAAATCTCTTATTTATCAGCAAAAAAAAAAAAATCACGCGAAACTTTGATTTGTTCCATTTGGAGTACGAGACTTTCGATGCATGAGCTACGATGAGTAATTCGTAAGGTACGTTTCATTCACGAATCTTGAATAAAGGATGACGTTAAGTTTTGGCTAGCTAGTTATTAATATTTGCATTCGCAGCTCTTCAACGACAAACTTCACAAATAAAAAGTCCAACAAAATAAATGCCGAAAAATGACAGATAAATAGAGTGATGGATCAGCCGAAGTGCTTGATTGAACTCCAATTCTTGCAGACAAAGGAAGGATAAACTTCCGTTAAATCCATTCAGGTCCCAGATTTTGTCCTCTACAAAGTAGCAACTAAATTATTTTGAAGCTTTTCTCGTCAAATCAACTCTTGATATCATGAATGACCAGAAGAATCATGACTGACAAGATATAGTCCTCATCGATCGGACACCCGCACAATATGGGGAAAGCATTCTCAGTTTGCTCATGAGTGTATCATTGAACTGAAACATAATTGAAGTTTGTAGTCTGATTTTCAGAACTAATAGCTTTATTAATTAGTTGACTATTACAGTGTGATTATTGTTAACAAACATGATAATCGTTCAAAAACATGCGGCGACAACGAAATAATTAAATTGTCAGGGGATATTTATGCAATTTCACATCTTCTGACTATGCTATTCATTTTGGATCGAGATGCATAAAAGCTCTCTGAAGAAGTTGCTAGGCTTTGTCAAGTATATTAGAAGGGATCCTGATTCTCTTCGGAGGAAGCAATGTATATATATATATATATATATATATATATATGGGAAGTTTACCATATTGCACATTTATTGATTACCTGATAGAGGAATCAAATTAATAATGGATTCTCTACCCAGTATATAGGAGTGCTAGATAGGTCTAGAAGGCCCATACAGGCGAACAGAAGACAATGTCGTGCAATATTCTCTTTTGCATGTGAAATTGTTGAGTGCTAGGATTGTCAGAGTACGCAGGAACTCAATCGTTAAATATTCTTATTTCGACTTTATTAATTAACTGCAGTAATTTTTCATTACTAGCTTGATCAGTATACTATTTCAAATGAAGTAGAAAGCTTTCCTCGGTCCTCAGCCAACACTTCAGTAAGAGCTGTGAAAGCCTGCCCAGAGAGTATTATTAACTTCATTATGATGGGACATAAAACTTGATCTCGACAGATGAGCTGATAATTAATGGAAGCAGCGTCACCATTTTGACAAATCCATCAAGAAGAACGCGAAATTTATTGAAGAAACAGGTTAACTAGCGGTTTTTTTCCCAGTAGAGAAAAGGTGGAATTTAAAGAGCGAAAAAGAGCAAAGAGGATTTAAATTCAGGACCCTTGAGAACGAGCATGCCCTTTTTTTTTTTTCTTTCCTGGGCGATTGAGATGTGAAAGAAGACGTTGGTTAGGAAGGGCGGGGATGGCGGAAAGGGGACTAAATATGAATGACCCAACAGACCGCATGGTTCAGAAAAGAAATGAGGTACGTGAAGTTTGTTACAGAATAGTACTCCTACTACTACTACTACACGTCTACGTAGAAACTCGAGGGGGAGACCATCATATATATTAACATTACAGGAAGGGTTTGATGGAATGTCGTTTTAAGGTTAGATGGGAACATGGGCCCATTTTCTAGGGATTCTTTTCACTGAGGATGTCGGTTCCCTTGTATTGCAGTAGTAATCCCAATCCAACATATTTAAAGCTGGATTAGAGGGTTCTCTTTGTTTAGCGTTCCATCCATCCATACATCACAAGAATCTAATTGCACAAGAGAGAATATATGGGGCACCATTCTTGCTGCAACCAGCAGAAGGTGAAGAGAGGCCTTTGGTCACCTGAAGAAGATGAAAAGCTCATTAGATACATTACTACTCACGGCTATGGCTGCTGGAGTGAAGTTCCTGAGAAAGCTGGTCTCTCTTCAGCTCCCCTTGTGCTCGCATGTTCCATTTTACTTGTGGCTGTAGTTTTGGTTCTTGTCACGTAATGTTTACATTTGATTATTCCAGGACTTCAAAGATGTGGAAAGAGCTGTCGCTTGAGGTGGATTAACTACCTGAGACCGGACATAAGAAGAGGAAGGTTCACTCCCGAAGAGGAGAAGTTGATCATCAGCCTTCATGGGGCCGTTGGAAACAGGTTTTTAGTGATCACTTGTAAACTTAGTAATTTCTATTCCATCGGTTTGCAATCTTAGTTAATGGAGTAAATTTTTGTTCCAAGAAGTGTTAATGAAGGGAGGGGATGGGAAGGAGGACATGAGAGGAATGATGATGGTGAGGATCTTCCTTTCAGTACTAGAAATGAGGAACTTCTTCTGACAATGGAACTATGTCAAATTCTGACATAGCTAATAAGATTTCTAGCGTTTTTACCCCATTGTTTCTGATGAATTAAACTAGGATACAGTAGATAACGTGTAATGGAATCTTTTAGTTTGAGATGTTACCGGCATTCAGCTGTCCAGTTGAAGACCTCATCAATTCTTTGAGGCATTTTCATCTGTGATGAACTGATCTGCACATACGATCAGGTTTGAGCAAACTGGCTTCAACTTGAAGCACAGATTTCACTCGGACAACTTCCCATTCTTGATTTGAAATGTTCTTGTGTTCCTTCTTCATGAACTTAGGCTTGTAAATTAAGTGTCGGAACAAGTTTCTAGATGAAGTTCCAAGAACGTATATTTTCATGTAGACACATTGTGCCAAAAGACACTACAAGTTCGCTTTCGGAGTAGTTTAAAGGTATCAATTGTCAACTTTAAATTTGGAAGACGTTATGTAGGCAATGTCAACAGTTGAACTTCAGGTTTTCAGCTGAAAGTACATGTCTATTCTATGCACTGAATATTGCTTTACTTGTGCTATTTACGTCGGGGGTTTTTTCCTTCAGTCTACCTGTAATAATACAACTTATTCCAGCTACTACATGAGATTGCTTCTGACTCCCTAATTTCTCCTCATGCAATAAATGCTAATATTACATGGGATGGGAGTAATACTCAAAATGTATCTCACTTTGCAAAAAATCTACACTATCACAATCATGCATAGTTCCTTCGACCTTGGGATTCTACCTACTCAGAAGAATGTGTCTCCTCATCCCTGTTCAACATATAGTAACCAAAACTTTTTTAAAAAAAATAATAAAGTAACCAGTTAATTAGCTAACTTAGGATTTGCCTAATATAAAATGATAACTCCTTCCTACATTTGATGACTTGTGTAAATCTCATTGTCGCATGTATATTTATAAATCAGTTGATGATTTTATTTACGTTTGTTTTCTTGTTTTTTTGAGTGCAGTGCTGTCCAGTTTATTTTAGATACAGTTTTTCTTTGTATTAGCTTCTGATAGCAAGGAGTGGAATTTTGCAGATGGGCTCATATAGCAAGTCACTTGCCCGGGAGAACAGACAATGAAATAAAGAACTACTGGAACTCATGGATCAAAAAGAAAATACGCAAACCATCAGCAGCAGCAGCTCCACCAAACATCTCAGCAACTAGTACAGATCATCAGCAATCCGGCCAATTTTTCTCTTACAACACAAACCAGCTAGACTTGATCAATCAACAAGACTTTGCAATGAAGCCACAGAATATTCAAGATACCTTATTTACATCTCCACCCTTATTCATGTTTGACACTTCTAGTTCTTCATCGGTGCTACAAGGACTAACTGGTGATGGTAGTAATGCTGATCGAATGGTGCCGGATCACGATCAGCTCTTTCAAGAAACGGCAGGAGTACTGAATTCTTCAATCTGGCCACAAATGAACCAGCATCACCAAGACCATCAATCAACAGTACTGGTCCAACCAGCATCTTTTACGCCTGGATTGGATTCAATTAATTATTTGCCGCCATTGATCGATAACGTCGAAAATATGGTGCATATTGATCATGTGCAATCTTGTAGTAACATTAATAACGTGGAGGGAGAAATAACAACACTGGATTGCCTACAAAGGCAAGAGCTAAATCAATGGGTTGAAACAACACAGCAATGTCCTAGCTACCTATTTTGGGACCAAACTGATGATCAAGGACCACTAGGCGGGGATGAATCATTACCATCTTCTTCGTCAAATATGGGAGCTATGCTATCGTATCCTTCACCTCTGTAAATGGAAAAGCTCGTGATGATGGTGAAGAAACCACCTGTCTTTGGGGAATGCTGGCTTTTTTCTTTTTTTTTTTGGTTTTATTTTTTTTCCATTCACGTCGGATGAATTTTTTTTTTTCCCTTTTAAAATCGTGTGATAGCGGAATTGGGACGAGAATGTGTTTATTGATGTTTTCTGGAAAGCAAGAGAACTCTGAGAAATAAAGAATACATGCTAATTTATGATCAACGGGCACTTCTTCTCATTTTACCCTGTGTCCAATTGGTGATAGTACAATAATATACCCAACTCGTCAAATGTGGAATGATATTTTAATTTATGAGCTGGCGTTTTAGTTATTGATTGGGCTCAGATAAATCTTCTGCACTATAAACCGCACGGGGATGTATATTACAATTGGTCTCCATCTATAAAATTGAGAGTATATTGTGCTTTTGGGAATAAAAATGATCTCAACCATTGATATATCAAGCGAAAGCATCTTATAACATTTGGAATTATACAATATTGTTCCCCGTCTTTTTTTTTTTAAAAAAATAAATAAATGTGTTTGATATTTTTCCTATTCATAAATGGTCAGGAGAAAAACCAAATAGATTATTTTTTTTCCCTCAAGAAAATTGGTCCCAAATCACAATGGTAGAGGGAAAGGAAAATGATGAAACAAAGAGGTATGTTGGACATGACATGTCCGTACAGTTTCTTACGTGCATGTACATGCTTACATGGGGAGGGCACGCATTTGGTAAACTGCGTCGTATCTATCCCTGCACTGTGATTTCTGCTTTTCTCTGTTAAGTATCTCACATTTGGTGAGGATGTGTGAGTTTGATCAAGCTTCGTTCATCGATTCAGGGGTTTCGTTAATGTTTCTCAAGTTAACTTACGTATATTGTCAGTAATATGGAAGCCTAGAAAAGGGCAACCCCAAAAATAGTTGGTTTGGTACAAAAATTCAAATTATCCAGGGTACGTACTTTTGTCCTGTCGTCCATGATATTATTGTTGTGGAAAGAAAACTTTTTGAACGGAAAATCGGGCAGGGACAATCATGACTATCCTGGACGGTTCACGATTATGATCGGCTGAAAAAATGTAAGGATTAGATCATTGCATGTATAAATTCATAAAAATTTATTTTATATTTATTTTATATTAAAATGAATTACACCTTAAAAAAAGGTATATACATCCTGTAAAATTGAACAAAATCGACATAAACGGTTGCCCTAACAACTGCTTATGCCTCAAATACTTTTGAAACTATTTCTCAAATGATATATCACTTGAAGAAACTTTTCCTTCAGAGCTATGAATGGCGAAGGGGCTTACACCTGTTCTAGCAATAGATGCTTTTTTCACTTCCATTATAATTGGATGGTACCAGGTGGGCGGCATGGCATGATGGCAAGACCAAAATATATATATATATATATTAATTAATATTTTTTTGGGTCCAATTTAAACTGATTGATCTCAAATCCATCCGTGTCGATCTGTGGTTTGCACCAATTCTGAAATGGCCTTGGAACCAACGGGCGCCGTTCATGGTGAAGGTGTATCTGAAGTCTTGCCAGCAAAGGACCTGCATATAAACTTTCAACTTTCAGGGAGGGCTGCCGACTCTATATCTAACAACAAACAAATACAAAACCATAGGTTCAAAACTCGGTCGAAGCTTTTTCATGATGAAGGAAGCTCCATTTTGGACTGAGCTTTAGTTACCAGAGTCGAAACCATGGCAATTAATTTCCCTATATTCTAATCGGCCACTTATACCTGCAGCTTATTGAAAGATGTTTGAATAAGCCCCTCTCTTAATTTATAGTGCAGTCTGTTCAGGCTTCCTCATCATTTCTTAATTGTCACCCCGCGGGATTTGTTGACATGCATGCTTCCTTTTGTTGGAGTTTTGCTTTCTCATGTGGTACTTAATGGCCGCCGTCGACTCGGAGTACCAACCGTTGCATCTTCTCTCTTTACACAAGGATATGCCGACAAGTGCAGCTTCAACTTAAATTATACGACTTCAAATTAAAAGGGAGTTTCGAGTTCAATTCAGATTCGGCCCAATCTCTAATTAAATACATAATATTTATTCTATAATATATATAATTATAAATTATAGATATTATTATTGTTGTTATAATCGTATACAAGCCGCATTTTAATCAAGTTTGAATCAATCATAATCCCCCAAACTCAACTCATGTTTAATTTATATTTAAAAATAAATCAAATATTAACATCCAAACTCTATCCAATCCAATTAAAACTCAAGTTCCATAGATTTTTTTCCACTAGAGTTCGGACTGACCCATTCCATTATACAGACAAGCTCTTGACTGACCCAATCCATTAACAGCTCTCAGCCATCCAGACAAAGTCTATGGGCCCTCGCAAACAAAATTCCCTAAAATCCTATCTACCTAAACCGGTAGTGATCCACAAAGTATAAAAGATCGGAATATAAAATTCCCCACATCGTCAGAATTGAAAAAGATATCACTCTTGTTTTCTTGGTTAGGCATTCTCCTCCTCCTCAAATCCCCCAACTACTGCCAAAATAAAGTTTGATCTTCGTCCGACGGCCACAGAAAAGGAAGGACAAAGAGGACGAAACTTCGAGAGCTTAAAATGTCCCAGAATTGACGTGCCAGAGAACTTACAATCGTCAACCAAACCGCGTCGCATTTCAAGCGTACCAAATGTCAAAGAAATTAATTAAAGAGTTAAAGAAGTAATTTAGCACGAACACAAGGGTGAAAAAACACACAAAAAGCCACTCCTCTCAACGCAAAACTAATACTAACAATTAAATTAAGCAAATAATTCTCCTGATATCTTAATCAAGGTGATACAGATCCTCTGTTTTCCACCCAGAATGCTAGTTTCGAAGATATGAAATCACTTACACATTTTCCTTTCCAGGACGTGGGACTGGAAACTCAACAAGAACAATCTTGAGATTAATTTGTGTCTTTTTTTTTTTTTTAGACCACCCGGTATCCAGAGCCGCTGCTCCGACTAATCCGGATTCGGTCCAGATTGCGCCCGCAGAGTCTGACTCTTGCTTGGAATAAGGCCTGGCCCTGGGCTATTTGAACTTGGCGCTCACAACGAGAGTCGAACCGGGACCTCGTGTAACATTCACAAACCGCTTACCACTTGTGCCCAGCCACTGGGCTAATTTGTCTGTTTTCGAAGGGAGACAAGATTCAACACAAACCCACAACATGCATTTATATTATATTATATATTACAATGGGTAATCATTCAGAAATATAGCATCAGCCAGCAAGAACAGAGGACAACTTAAAGCACAGAGCTAGTAGAGTAACCATAATGCTACTAAAGAAACTACAGGAGGGCTTTAAGAAAAGAACAACTCTACCAGAAAAGCCACTGTTGCATGAACTCCACCATCTACTAACATCCGCAAACAACTCTCTTTCAGTCAACTTCCTCCATTTTACTCTCCTCATTGGTTTCCTCCTCCAATTCAGGCATGTCAGCGTCATCATCGGTCTCATTTTCCTCGATGCTAAGCCCCAATTTCAACATCCTATGGATCCTTGAACCAAATTGGTTTGGATCATCAAGGCTGAAACCAGACGTCAACAAAGCAGTCTCATAAAGAAGCAGCACCAAGTCTCTAACTGATTTGTCATTCTTATCTTCCTCGGCTCTCTTCCTAAGCTCCTTAATGATTCCATTGTCAGGGTTGATCTCCATTGTTTTCTTGCTTGACATGTAAGCGCTCATGCTGGTGTCCCTTAATGCTTGAGCCTTCATAATCCTCTCCATGTTTGCTGTCCAGCCATATTCCCCAGTGACCAAGCAGCAAGGAGAATCAACAACCCTGTCAGAAACCACCACTTTCTCAATTCTCTCTCCAAGAATATCCTTCATTACTTTGCAAAGATTCTCAAATAACTTTTTCTTCTCCTCCCTTGCTGCTTTCTCTTCCTCAGACTCATCGAGCTTTAAACCTTCCTTTGTTGCAGAAACAAGTTTTTTACCATCATACTCTTTCAACTGTGCAACAGCATATTCGTCAATGGCATCAACCATGAAAAGCACCTCGTATCCTTTCTTTTTAAGCTTTTCCAAGAATGGAGAGTTCTCAACAGCCTTCTTGCTCTCGCCGGTTATATAATATATGTCCTGCTGCCCTTCCTTCATCCTTGTGACATAGTCCTTCAAGCTGGTCAACTCATCCCCACTCTTTGTGGAGTAATACCTGAGAAGATCAGCAAGCTTTGCCCTGTTTTGGCTGTCTTCATGAATACCCAATTTGAAATTTTTGGAAAAGGCGTCATAGAACTTAGCATAATCCTCTTTGTTCTCTGCAATTTCAAAGAACATCTCAATGCACTTCTTGACAATATTCTTCCTGATGACCTTCAGGATTTTGTTCTGTTGGAGCGTCTCACGAGATATATTTAGTGGGAGATCATCCGAATCCACCACGCCTTTAACGAATCCAAGGTATTCAGGAATGAGCTCCTCACAATTATCCATGATGAACACCCTCCTGACATAGAGCTTGATGTTGTTCAACTTCTTCCGTGTATCAAAGAGATCAAAGGGTACCCTCTTTGGAACAAACAGAATAGCTTTGAACTCCAGCTGTCCTTCAACAGAGAAGTGTTTCACAGCAAGATGATCCTCCCAATCATTTGTTAGGCTCTTGTAGAAGGCAGCATACTCCTCCTTGGTAACCTCTTCAGGCTTCCGAAGCCAGAGAGGTTTCTGCTTGTTAATTTGCTGCCATTCATTTGTCACCTCCTTTATCTTCTTCTTTTTCTTTTTATCCTTGTCTTTCTCCTCATCTACTTCTTCAACTTCTCCTTCCTCGTCCTTCTTGGTTTCCTCATCTTCATCATCACTGATCTCTTTCTCAGTTGTCTTCTCAACCAAGAGATAAATTGGGTAGCTAATGAATTCCGAATGCTTCTTCACAAGGTCCTTAATCCTCCTCTCTTCCAAGTATTCCAGCTACACCAAATTGTCCAAACAAATGATGATAGATCAATTTGAGATGATCAATATCAGCCGTAAGTTTTGATAACAAAATATGATACTAAAACAGTCCAATCAAACAGTTGCAAACATCACCTACCTGATCCTCCTTGAGGTAGAGGGTGACTTTAGTGCCCCTGCCCAGTGGTTCTCCGCTGACATCCCTTGTCACAGTGAAGGATCCACCTGCTTGAGATTCCCAGACATATTGTTCATCATCATTGTGCTTGGTCGTCACAACAACCTTCTCAGCAACGAGGTAGGAAGAGTAGAAACCCACACCAAACTGCCCAATCATGCTAACATCAGCTCCAGCCTGCAATGCCTCCATAAACTCCTTTGTCCCAGACCTTGCAATTGTTCCCAAATTGTTTACCATATCTAATTTTCAAACAAGAACACGTGCCCCATTAATTTCTTATCCACCATCTAAATTGATTGGAAATGAAGCACTTGCACATATTCAGTCAACAGCACATCAATTTCGTTAGTCGTAACTGATTTATCAATAAATCAGGATTGCCTTCAATCTCCACACATTCTGTGCCCAACTTAATGTAAAATACATGCATGAATAAGTCAAGCAAAATCTCTGTTAAATGTTCGCAGAACGGCACAAAAATCAAAATTGATGAGTAGGGACCAAACTTTACGGAGTTATTCGAAACGTGAGAAAATATGTAAAAAGATGTTTCTGTCCTTTGCTAGCAATTTAAACATTACGAAAATTACTATTGACTTGATGAATTTTTCTTCACAACATGCTTGATCATGCAAAACATGAAAGCTGCAAACTGATATTCACATACCAACACTTCCGCCACCCTAAAAAAAAGTCCGAACATATTTCTTATGAAATTAAGGCTGCGGTGATAGAATACCTGATTTGGTCATGCCGACGCCACTATCGATAATGGACAGAGTCCTATTAACTTTATCAGGCACAATCCTAATGAAGAGCTCCGGCTGCGATTCCAACTTGCTCTTGTCCGTTAAGCTCTCGAATCTGATCTTATCCAGAGCCTTCACCACACCAAAACAAACATAATTACTCCGATATCTTGCTACTAGTACTTCTGTTAATATCAGCAAAACTTAACAGAAATTATCTGAAGGAAAAAAAAAATGGAATGCAATCGGCGAATGCTTACGTCAGAAGCGTTGCTGATGAGCTCACGTAGGAAGATTTCCTTGTTACTATAGAAAGTGTTGATGATAAGACTCAAGAGCTGATTAATCTCCGCCTGGAAAGCAAACGTCTCAGTTTCACCCGCCATTTGTACATCCGCCATGGCCTAGTGATAAGATTCGGCTTACAAATATATATATGCTGTGCTTTGTTTGTGTGTGTGTGTGTGTGTTAACTGGAAGATATGAGTGAGCGACAAACGAGAAAGGAGAAGGAAGCAAGAATATATACGGAAGAGGAAGTCGGTTCGGGAAGAATGTGGAGCGGTGAATAAGGAACAGAGTCGGGGATCCAGTTTGGCGGTTCTAGACTTCTCTACCATTTTCTCCAACTTTTCAATTTTCTCTTTCTTTTCCTAATTTGCCCTCTCATTCAACTATCTTTTTCTTTTTCTTTTTTTTTTTCCTATGGATTGTTGGAATGTGATTTATAAGTGGTTTTTCTCATTTATGGATAAGATTGGTTCCCTAATTAATTAAATCAAGCTCAACTCTATTTCTGTTTCTTCTTTCCCTAAGCAAAAAAAAAAATTTCGTTTGAGCTCATACAAAGTAATGACCGCAGTATAGATACAGAACCATTTCTATATTCGTATACAAGTTTGTTTGGATTGCTATTTTTTAAAATTTTTGTAAAAAAATGTACTGTAATAATTTTTAAAAAATAATTAAAAATATTTTCACGAAAAATGTAAAAATTTTTTGAAGAAAGATTGCATTCCAAACAAACTATGAAATTAATCCAGAATCATCTTGGTGCATTCGAGAAGTATTGTTAAAATTCATAGACGAATTAGGATAATACCATTGACATTTTGTAAAAGAAAAATAAAACAAAACCCATTCTATTCATGTTAGATTTAAAAAATTGACATGCGCAAGTGCTTTTTCATTCCTCCTGATTTCTGATTCCATATTCTCAGCCATCCTCCCTTATCTCGTCCAGTTCATTTCTCTTTTTCTTTGTTGTAGTTCAATGTTTTTTTTTCTCCCTTTTTTTTTTGCCTCGGAACAAAAGAAAATTTTCATGTTTTTTTGCAAATAGAACGTATGCACAATATTCTACTTTTGACTAAAATAAAATCTAAGCTGAATTCTTTCAAAAACTCTTCCACTTGTAAAATTACTATTGCGTAATGCCCCTATTAGACAAAGGCATGATCCCCATCCTTGGTCCAAGAAGTTTTTCCTTTCATCTGGTGAGCTTTTAGACAAATATATATTTCTTTAATACATTTCTCCGTTATCTTTTTACTTTACATACATCACGTGTTATAATATATATATATATATATACATATATATATATATGTTTTTTTAATAAAACCCTAAACAGTTAGTATCCAAAGTGATCTTTAGTTCCAATTTTGCTTGTACAGTTAATGTATGTTACATCACATGCATGCCCAATTTTACTTCTGCCGCTACAATAGGAAGTAGTAGTCAAACCTATCCCCTCTCCTCTGTGCATGTTTAAGACCAAGCGATAATTAGCATGACGGTCTCCTCATCCGCGGGGAAGCAATTATGTTAGTATCGTTTAATGCTGATTGCAAATCTTAATTTGACAACTTATGAGGCTTCTGTTATCTTCTTGAAAAATTTTATGGGGAATTATTTTCTAAATTTCTACCTCTCAATGATGATAATAACTTATCTCTTAATTGATCATAGTTAGTAATACTTTGCAATATGGCTCCGTTTGAATTATCTAATTTTTTGGGTATTTTTGAAAAATTTTACTATAACAGTGTATATGAAAAATTTTTACCATAAAATTTTTTTAAAATATTTGATATATTGTATGGATGAGATATTTTTTAAGTTATTATATATTACTGTAATATTATACTTCCTGTACTATCTATCACTACACTCTGAAACATTCACTGAATCTAAGAAAAGCAACTGGGTAGTACCCTCTTTATCTGCATCATCTTTTTTTTTCTAGCTAATCCATTGAACATTTAACTGGGGAAACCATCAACTTGTGTGATGAAGTTAAGTGACTATACTTAGAGCGCTACTCATCATTTATTGCATGGGAAAAGTTGATCAATAAAGCTATCAATAATCCATTATTATTGACCAAGAAGTTCCTTTACGAAGCTTGTTGCTCTGAGTACCTAGGATGATATTTTGCTACCCTTTTGGTTCCTATGTCAAATGCTGTGAAGGAAGTAAATATTTCTGATAACCACTGGGCCAATGGCTCAGTGGCCACCAGGGAAGGGCTTAAATCTCTCCTTGGGCTGTAGGTGAGGGTTCAAATCTTATCTGTAGCGAAAAAAATCTAAGAGTTGTGCCAAAGCACTCCCTTGGTCTAGTTGGGTTTGTATACCCTCTAACCCTCTACTACAGCCTCCTTAGACTCCCTCTCCCCCCTAGATTAGGATAGAGTAGGTTATACAAATGTATCGTTGCTGACAAAAAAAAGAGTAAATATTTCTGATGAAAGATCACGCCAACTAAATTTTCAAGACCAATAACTTTCCTGTACTATCTATCACTACACTCTGAAACATTCACTGAATCTAAGAAAAGCAACTCGGTAGTATCCTCTTTATCTACCCATTGGGCCAATGGTTCCTTAGGCTCC